>NW_027187295.1:7378231-7381293 GCF_028583685.1 Petaurus breviceps papuanus | reverse complement strand
AGGGGGCTGGGAGTAAAGGAGGTGGGGTCGGGGGCCAACTAGGTACCCGGAACTCTTCCAGGCTCTCACCAAGCTTTTTGGTGAGGCTCTTTCCATCGCAACACCCAGAGGCTACTTCTAAATCCTCCTAAGCCCTAGGATCACCATCATCAGGACTATGAGCAGTCCTACACAGCCCCTAGGTTCCAGCTCTTCCCTGCACTTTGATTTCGATGTATCAGCTACATCATCCCTATACTCTTCGTCCCTAAATCGACAAAGGGGAGGAAGATCTGGAAGTTGTCTGGGAAGCCTCGGAGGATCTTTGTCCGGTCCAGTGCACTGCCAGCACCACACCGTCAGCCCGCCTGTCCGATGGCCCTGGTCCCTTCAACCGCAGCTCCCAAGACCCAAAGTTTCCAGCCTCCCAAGAGGACTTGGGGCCACTACCAGTGCACACAGACCACTTCTAGGCTGTGGATCGCACACACGCTCCCCCTCGCTTCGGCCTCAAGCATTACCAGAACAGGCGTCAACAGGTTTTATTTAGTCTCGTCTATTGCTCCACATTTTGTCTTTCATGCCTCTTTCAATCCTTTGCATCCTGTCGTCCCAAGCACGGGGGACCGCACCTCACCTTCCTTTCTTCTAGAGGGCATCAACCCCGAGAGCTGCCCACTGCCCACATGCCCGGGCGGACTGAAGAGCCCGGTTCAGCTCCTGTCACTTTCAAAGAATCTGGCGAGGACTGGGGGGAAGGGGGGGGGGGGAAGTAGCCCGGAGGCGAGAGGTCCCGGGGAGAAATGAGCTACACAACCAGAAGAGATGCGTACCTTACAAAGTGATGTCCGGTTGTCCCGCCAAATGAGCAGGGGTCTAAGGAGAGTAGTTCTTCCAAAGCTCCGAGATGCTAGTTCAGTCTGGGCTTCCTCATCAGCGGCTGAGAAAGTTTCTCTACGTCAGCACCCAGCCGGACTCAGGACCCCCCAGCAGCTTTCCCCTCCCTCCCTCCTCACTCTACCCCGCTCCCCACCCCCCACCCCCCTTTCCTAATCCGCTGACGCTCGCGGCTGCTCCGGGATCCAGGCTCTCTCCAGCAGCTGGTACTGCTGGGCTCCCCCTCTCGGCCAGTGATTCGTTCTTTCAGTCTACCATTGACTCTCGTGCATGGTTCAGGGCAGGAAGAAGACCTCCTTGGGAATTGACAAATTGAACGCATGTGATTTTATATCCTGATTTCTCACAATACCCCCATCCCCAAATAACCTCCTGCATTTCAAGAGTCTCTGGTTTTAGAAAGCTTGCCGCAGTAGCCTACGTTTATTGGATGAAATGGAAAAGCTGGCGGGGGGGAGGAGGGGGAGAATTAGAGACCCGGGTATGGGGAGGGGAGTATTTGAGACTACCAGTCAGTGGCATGCATTTTCTCTCCCGGAATTCCCACTCTCCCACCCCCTTGATTTTAAAGTGGCTCGTTTATCCGCTGTAGACACCATGGGGTTTCCGGACGGTAAAGGGAGCAGACGATTGTTTATTTCTTGGTCTTTCGTTAATATCTGACTTTCTGTTAGCAGAGTAAAACCTTCCTATGATCGTTAGGTGCTGAAAAAAAAATCACGTTGAGACTTTGGCTGGAGGAAGCAGATAAAGAACCTTAGTAAAACGTGCTTTTTCCCCTCATCGAGAACATATTCTCACAGCATTTTGCATGGTGTTGCTCTGCCTTCAATGACCTCTTCCCGGGCTTGTGGTCAGGTAACAATGACATCTTTTGACTTTTTGTAGTTTTGGATTTATGGGAAAAAAAGGAGACAAGGTATTTTCTCCAAACCCCTGCCTAGGGCCTCCTTTTGTCCCAGCTAGGAGCTCTCAACTCTATGATGCTGAACTTTCCTTTTCAAAGGAAATTTGCCTAAGTGACTGAGCATGCCCACCTCTCTTCGGGGAGGCAGTAGTAGTGTCTAGCATTAATGTCAAGCGTGAGGGCAAGGGCAGGCAAAGGATCAAAGTATTACTGCTACTCAGTTCCCCGGGACTCTCCCCTCCCCCTACCCCCCTTTCTGCTTTTGGAGAGAGAAAAGGATTCACTGCTCAAGCTTGGTTTATTATGGAATGAAAAAGAAGATAATAAAGGGAGGCTTTCTAAATTTTTGGCTGGAAGGTTCCAATTTTAAATTTAACCAAAGATTAGAGGGAATGGATCTAAAATGAGATTGTGTGTAATGTTTACCCCCCATTGTATGGATTTGTCTTTTGTAGAGCTGACCCTACAAAGCTATTCATTTCCTCCTGGACATCTTGCCAGCAATTAGAATCAAGACTGTCTGGGTCTGCCAGGTTCCCCCTAGGCATGGTTAACTGAGACAGTGAATGGTATGTTCTTCTACTCAACAAAAATACAGCATTTATTGAGCTTCCATTGTGTGAAGAGTGTTTGCTAGAACCTGGAGAAGTAAAGATGCAAGTGAAGATAAGCTGCTGCCCCTGCTCTGAAGTAGTTTATGGCTTAGTAAAAAAAGATTATGTACTTACATAAATAGGTATAATACTGAATATTATGTGGTAAGTGCATTAGAGTTAAAAGGCAAAGTGCTATGTGGACTGAGGAATGGAGGTCTTTACTGAGTAGTAGGGCACTGAGAAGGAATCTTAGAGGAGGTGATATTTGAGTAACACTTTTAAAAATAGATAATTCAGCCATCCACCAGTCATCTTGAACAGCCCAAATAAACAGAGTACAATGGAAGACCTCCAGAGGATGGAGCAGAGAGTTAATAAAGGGGACTGATAAGATAAGGCAAGGTTTTCAGTGGCAGGCAGATTAGTTTAAACTTTACCCCATAGATTATGGGGAATGAAAATTTTGATCAGGTGAATAACTGATCAGGTATATCTATCTTTAAGAAAAATTATTCTGTGGCAGTGAATAGAGCACCTGCCCTGGAGTTAGGAGGACCTGGGTTCAAATCCAGCCTCAGACACTTAACACTTACTAGCTGTGTGAGAAAGAAAGAAGGAAGGAAGGAAGGAAGGAAGGAAAGAAAGAAAGAAAGAAAGAAAGAAAGAAAGAAAGAAAGAAAGAA
>NW_027187295.1:7355178-7378221 GCF_028583685.1 Petaurus breviceps papuanus | reverse complement strand
AAAGAAAGAAAGAAAGAAAGAAAGAAAGAAAGAAAGAAAGAAAGAAATTCTGGTAGTGATATGAAAGATGGAGGGGGGAAAAGGGTAGAGATTAGAGGTGGGAAACCTGTAAGGAGGTGATCACAATTTGAAAAATGTGTGGTAATGAGAACCAGTCTTAGAACAAGTATGTTTGTTGTATTATAGCCACAGAATTCCAGATGAGGAGGAAGGGAGGGAATTATCTATTCTGCTCCCTATTTACAGGTGAGGCAAGTGAAGATTAGCTATGTCAATCCATTTACCCAGGGTAGCACTGTTAAACTATGACTTGAAAACCCAGATCTCATAACTCCCAGTCCAATGCCTTCTCCATTATACAAACTCCCCCATTCATTAAAACAAATAAGTTCAAATGCTAAAAGATATTTTATTCAAAAGTATAGTGAGCTTTGCACTAGATAGAAAACTGAACTGAGAATCAGGACATCTTTTATGTCCCATCTCTAAACCATACTGGCCATGTCTAGGCTAAGACTAAATTACAAAACAGTTTCTGCTGCACCCTAGCAGAGGGATTTTTCTTTTTTATTTATTTGTTATTTTTTTAAAGCAAGCTGGGTTAAGTAACTTGCTCAAGGTTACACGGCCAGGTGTTTCTGGGTGGGTGCTAAGTGTCTGAGCCTGGATTCGATCCCCAGGTCATACCAACAGTGGAAGTTGATGTGCTACCTGGCCGCCCCCAGAGGGATTTTTCTAATAGGGAGTTCTACACCCATGAAATTAAAAGAATGGACAAAAGGAAAAAAAAAGGATACTATAAAGAAGTTACTCCATAATTGTGTTTTTAAAATGAGTTCTTGTATTCAAAATATATTTTAAAATTTTCCAAATAGGAAAAAAAAGTTCCTGGGCCATTTGAAAAAATCCTTTGGTGAGAACCCAGGTTTGGAAAACCTGCTGGAAGGAGTAAGAGATTAAAAAACCATATACAATATACTTGGGTAAAAAGAGTTAGGAGTCAAATTACTGTCAAAGAAGCCAAAATGAAACTAAGAATGTTTAAAGGGACAAGATAGTATGAAGTAGCATACCCTCAGTGACTTCTTTCAATTGATGGTGAGGAATGAAGAAACAAAGTTTTTTCTGTTCAGCTCATAGCATGGTACAGTGGAAAATATGATGGAGTTAGAGTTAGGAAAATTCACATTCCAATTCTTCTATCTGAAAAAAGCAAGTCAATTCACCTCCATAATCCTTATTTGAAGGTTGGCAAGCTAGTGCATAGATTAAAGCACTGGGCCTGGAGTCAGGAAGAACTGAGTTAAAAATATGGTCTCAGACCAGACCGGGACAAGTCACAACTCCTATTTGCCTCAGTTTCTCATCTGCAAAATGGGGACCCACCGGTGAAAGAAATGGCAAACTGGTATCTCTACCAAGAAAATTTCATGGACAAAGTCCATGAGGTCACATAAAGTCAGATGGGACTGAACAACAACAATCTTCAATTACTTCCTTGGCATGTAGTACAGATGATGTGTAGGAAAGTTAGGTACTACAGTGAACAGAGAGGTAGAGTCAGAAAGACCTGAGTTCCAATTCAGCCTCAGACACTTACTAGCTGTGTGATCCTGGGCAAATCATTCAACATCTATTTGCCTCAGTTTCCTCATCTGTAAAATGGGGATAATAACAGCATCTCTCTCCCAGGGCTATTTTTATTGAGGACCAGATGAGATAATAATTGTAAATTTCCTGACACATAATAAATGCTATATAAATGTTAGGTAGTAGTAGCAGTACTAGTAGTGGTGGTGGTGGTGGTACTGCAAGTCGTAGTAAAGTATGGGAAGGGTGATACAAAGGAGAAGATAGCTACATATCAACCTGCTATAGTACGCTAGAGTGCCTTGCACATAGTAGGCTTCTTTTTTTTGCTTTTGTTTTACTTTGTCTTTTTTTCTTTTTTGGAGGGGTGAAGTCAGAACAATTGGAGTTAGGTGACTTGCCCAAGGTCACACAGCTAGAAAGTGTTAAGTGTATGAGGCCAGATCTGAACTCAGGGCCTCCTGACTCCAGAGCCAGTGCTCTATTCACTGTGCCACCTAGCTGCCCTCACATAGCAGGCTTCTTGAATTGCATTTCTTCATATTATGTCTAGAGTAATTTGTTATACAAATAGAACAGTAAGCAGTATAACATCTAGTGTTAGCATTCTGTGATTCTGATTTAGTGTTTTAATAGAGAAAAAAAGCAGTTGTGATCAGATTATATGTTCAATGCCTTGGGTTTCAGCTAACTATAACTGGGGAAAAGGCATGTTTAGCATGTTGTGACACGGTCACCATGACCATCCAGCTGGTACTAGGTTACTGGCAAATCACCTATGAAGAAGTAACCAGCCTCTAGAGGGCATACCTTGCAAATGCAATTCAACTAAGTAATGGCAAATAAGTCAGACAAATTTATTAAGAAAGATTTCATCCTTTCCCTCATTTCCCCACACAGCTTTAAAGAGGGGATCCTTTAATCTCTCACACCTGACTTCTTTTATTTGATCTTTTACACCCCTATGGAAATCCCTACCCTCATTCTGATATCCCCACTCTTGGAGTTGAAGTCTTTGTGGCTTCCTGTAAGAATGGCAGCTTTCTGACCTCTCAGGCTCTTGACTTCAATTAACAAGAAAAGTAATTTCCCAAAGCCTGTTCCTTCTTTCTCTTTTTATTTCTTTGAGTCTTGGCAAAAAAGTAGAGAGGAAAGATTTTTTTTAAGTGAGGAATCAAGATCCAGAGAGTTTAAGTGACTTACAGAAGGTTACACAGTAAGTAACAGAGCTCAAATCTAAAGTCGGATCATTTGACTTGAAATCCATCACTTTCCCTTGCTACTAGTCTTCTAATTGAAGGGCTTTGAAGAAACTGCCTTAAGATCTACCATGCCACAAAAGACAAATAACTACAAGTGAAGAAACCTATTGCATGGAATAATATTGAAATAAGGGTCTTGAAAATAATTTTTACAACATTAAAGAATTCCTTTTAGAAATAGATTCCTGGCTTCTTTACATGTAATGGGTGGTTAACTACATGATTAGTTAAATTAATGCAATAATGACAGCAATATCATGCCCTTTATTAATTAAGATTAATTAAATCAGCCCAAACTAAAAAGTGAATATTCTTTTCAGAAAATAATAACTGGTAAAGAAGGTAAAGAGAGTTTGGATTGAAAATAAAATCTGAATTCATGTTGAAAACCTGGAAATTGATATTTTCTTTTAAAAAGTCATTTTTGTTTGTTAGTTTAGAATAATGCTTGAATAAAGATGTCTTAGAAAAAACATCAAAATCTTTGTTTACCAATACCAATTTCAATGTTTGCACAATTTGAAGAAATAAAAGGTTATTTTATTTGACGTAATGTTTCTCTTTGATAAAATTCTCTGGCAAAAGGGGGAAAAAATTAATGAAAGAAAATTGACAGCACATTTATTCCTTTGCCTCAACTCCATGATGACATTTTAGGGGCCCGAATAACCTCCCACTGGACAAGATGATTTTTATATAAGAAGTTGGGACACAGGATCATCCAACATGGTATGTCTACATCAAAGAAGGTTCTATGGTCTGTGAGCAAAGCAGAATTGAGGAGTGCAAAAGAAATGTGAGATGTACAAATTTAGAGACATCACCCCCCCCCCCCCAAATGATCATGTGGATCTATTTATGTCTGACCTGTGATAGAGTCTTGGTATGATCAGCTACAGTCTGACACATTGTACATTGGCCCAACTTTTGGTCCTCTTTGAGAATTAAGGACAAACATCAACAAGTTAGGAGAAATACCTTTGTCAAGAGAAAGCATTGAGTGAAGAAAAATACTTCATTTTAGAGAGAAAGACCAAAGTAGAGAGTTACAAGATATGTTTTTGATTGTTTGGGGGGATGCAAAAAGTGCTGATGAGCCCATTCAAAATAACTGCTAACTCATGGTTTATGCATTGACAACTTTTAACTTGTGCAGGAAATAAAAACCACAAGAGGAATTCAAATCTCTCATTAGTATTGTGAGTTGGCAAGAATGCCTACTTTTTTTTATAACCAAAAATGACAAAGTCTGTTGCATTCCTATAGGAATCACAGTACCAAAGGTAATAGGAATTATCTTTTCTTTCTATTACTCAGTGTTTTCTCATTTGTAGAAAACAAATCTTTCTGTTTAATACAGAATTTCTTCTGCTTCATACTAATTCATTTAGTTAAGAGGTTTATTGTTTTACATATCAATTGAATTTTAAAAATATTTATAAAATGGTACTTGCTTCTTGAGCATATGTGGTATAGTAATGATTCTATTCCTACTATTAAAAATTTTTAAAAAACAGTTTTTATGTAGAATTTTAAACTTTGTAAACTTCTTTACATAAAATTCTGTACTTGCAGTCAAGAAGACCTCAGTTCAAATTCTATTTCAGACACTTTCCTGGGTGCTCCTAGACAAGCCACTTACCCTCTCTCAGCCTCAGTTTCCTCATTTGTAAAATGAGAATAATGGCACCTACCTCACAGGTCTACTGTAAGGATTAAATGAGATAATATAGGTAAAAGCATTTTGCAAACCTCAAAGCAATGTATAAATGCTAGCTATTAGCATTATTCCTTAGGTGACTTGTTTGCACATAGTTGTTTACATGACGTCTCCCCCAGTAGACTGTGAGCTCCTTGAGGGCAGGGAATATCCTTTGCCTTTCTTTGTATCCCCAGCTTTTGCACATTTCCTGGCAACTTGCTTAATAAATGCTTATTGACTGACTGACTGACTGACTGACTATAACAGTCTCAGAGACTTTGGGCATGCCAAATACAGGATTGGAATTCAGGTCTGCTGATCTCCACTTCCGGTACTGGTGTACTCTAAGAGACCTTTCAGCACATGCATTCTCTGATGTTCTGATTGCAAAAATTAAATAAAAACATTTTTAAAGAACTACTGATGATCTGTGCTTATAAATTCTCAGTCTCTGTAAACGCAAAACAGGAGGAGAGGCCTACTCCATAGCTCGATACCATACCAGAAAGATACATGTGCAACAGTCCAAAACAGAGAGCAGATTAATGACTAGGTCTTTCAATGGACAGATTATTACTTATGTCTCCTCAACCACTAGTACTGTAATGGTGATTGAATGCTCTGCATACAGTAGAGAGTCAAATATTTAATTTGCTACAGTAGGAGTGAAATAAAATTGATTTTGTTTAATATAGTGATAACATAATCTCCAAACAAATGCCACTCAAACTGTAGTTTCAGAGTTAAGTTCTCTATATGCTCCATGCTTTACATTTAACACCTTTCAAGAACAAAATTATGCAATGATTTTTGTGGAAGCAAGGAAATAAATACATAGCTTCTATTATGTGCCAGGTACTTATTATTTTATTCTTGTTATTATCTCATTTGATAAAACACAACAGCCTTGGGAGGTAAGTGCTATTATTATCTTTATTTTACAGTAGAGGAAACTGAGGCAGACAAAGGTTGAGTAGCTTACCCACTATCACACCCCTGTGTCTGACGCTGAATTTGAACTTGGGTCTTCCTGACTCCAGGCTCAGCATTCTACATACTACACCTCCCTAGCTGCCTTTTGTGGGGTTCAGCTTTGCAAGAACACTATGAGGCCTAAAAGATCCCAGGACTCCTGGCATTCCACTAAATTAGATGGGGGACAGGGTGGTGTAGTGAACTCAACTGGCAGAAGATGATGGATTCTCCTCTCCCACTAAGCTGCTTAGCCTGGAGAAACAGAGTCCAAACATATTCCTTTGTATTTCCAATCTGACTTGACCCAGATGGCATCTTTCTTCTTATCCTCTGCTGCCCAAACCAGCCTCCTTTCTCTTCTCCTGCCTGAAGGTCGTATTCTCCTACAAGTCTGACTAGTAAACAAAAACCTTCACCTCTGGTAGAAGTTATTTTTAGGACAATAACTGTTAATGGGTCCTTGACTTAAAAGCTTCCCAAGAGCTGAGACTTTGACTGCCTTATCTTTGTATCTCCCACAGGGTCCAGCCCAATGCCTTGAATACAGTAGTTTATTTTATTTTTTTAATCAAATGCTTTATTAACTTCTAGTTTACATCATTCATTTCTGCAAGATTTTGGGTTACAGATTTTCTCCCCGTTTTTCCCCTACTCAGCACCCCAAAATAGCAATCCCACTGGATATCCCCTCCTCCAATCTGCTCTCTCCCATATCTTCTCCCATTCCCCCTCCAACTTTCCAGTAGGGCACGATGGATCTCTACACCCCAGTGCCTGTATGTCTTATTTCCCAGTTACACGTAAAATAATATTAATAATAGTATATGAATATATATATATATATATATATATTTAAAAGATTTGATTTTAAAACTTTGAATTCCAGATTCATTCCCTTCCTCCCTTGTCACCCACCCTTACTGGGAAGATAAGCAATTCAATATAGGTTGTACATGTGTAGCTATGCAAAATATTTCCATAGTGGATATATTGTGAAAGACTGACTATATTTCCTTCCCTCCTATTAGGAGTTTATTTAAAAAAAATCTATTGAAATGTGAAAGAGTCTCATTCCCCATTATTTGCATAATTGTGTTAGTCCCTAACTGAACTCTTGTAATTACCTTGAGATGCTGCTAGATGGCACAGTGGAAAGTCACGAGACCTGAGTTCAAATGCAGCACCAGACACTTAATAACTGTGACAAATTAAGTGACAAGGCACTTAATTTGTGTTTGTCACAGTTTCTTCATCTATAAAATAGGGTTAATGATAACACCCACTGTGCATGATGGTTGTGAGGATTAAATGAGATAATAATTTTAAAGTGCTTAGCCATAGAGCACTGTCACTATATAAATGTTAGCTATTATTACTAATATTATCTTTCTTGTATAAGACTGAAGTTAAAAGAGCTATTTTTCTCCATCTTGTACTGAGTTAGGACAAAAAGCAGTCTTCCTATCTCTCAACTCTTCTCTCTATTCCTATTATAGAACATTTCACAAAACACTAAAAAGATTTGGAATTCAGCAACTATGTTTTACAGTAGAAACAAGAAAACAGGTCACAACCCAGGTTTTCCCTCTTGCTCCAGTTTACACATAGGCAGAGAGTAGTTGGCAGAATGTGTAGTTTGACACCTTGCTAAAATCTGTCCTGGACTTCATGGAGCTTTTAGTCCTTTTGGGAAGATGGTACATAATTAGCTAACTACAAAATAATATATGACAATTACATAAAAAAGAAACTCTAAGGGGAGATATGAATGAAGAAGTATCCCCCCCTCCATCATTGCTGTCTATAAGGAAGCATTACAGAAAATTAAGAAAAAGAAGCAAGGCTAACTACCTGAATGTCATTTCTTTGGCACTTTTTTTCTAAATCTCAAATCCATCTAATTTTAATTAAGGATTCTAGATTTTCTAGCAACATGATGCTCAGACCATGGTTTCAAATATAAAATACAACATGTATATCATCCACGTGATATGCTGTCTACAGAAAAAAAAAGTGGGATACTTAAAAAGGAGATCTAATTAAGTAGAGCTTTATTCATTACAATCTAATTAAGAACATTGCCAATATCTGGAAGTGTCATCCCTAAAGCTTCAGTCTTTGGAATATTTGTCAGTACCTTGGCCAAGGGTGCTGGAGAAGCTAAGACCTGTGAGCTGAGTCAAATACTACCCCTAGAGATAGCAGCAAGATAGCTAAACCTGAGCTACTGGATAACCATTAATTACTGGTATAGAGAAATTTAAAGAGCATGAAAAATAAACCTCACCTCCAGTAGTCATAGACTAATAGATTTAGTGGAGTTCTCTAGCACAAAAGCTCATAAAACTCCTGAGTAAACCAGATTAAATGTAATTGACAAATGTTTAACAAAATTTTTAAAATACTATATAGATAATGTTAATTTTTAGTTTTCTAAGTCAATGTGCTGTAGCAGGGAGCCATTGCTATTTGATCTTGATACCATTACTCTGGCAGTTTCATTTGCTTATGTGGAGTGCCTACAAGTTGGATGAGCCTCTGAATTCACCTGTGCCACTACATTGTTGGGATTCCCAAGAACTTTTCCTGATGTGGGTGTGTCTCTATACATTTTCCCCAAGATGTTGACCCATTGTCATCATCATCATCAACATCATCATCACCACCATCACCACAACCATCATCACCATCGTCACAATAATAACAATAGCAATAGCTAGAATTTCTATAGTGCTTTATGGTTTAAAAGTGCTTTACATGTGTTATCTCATTTGACACTTTGTATGCTTTGGCTATATTTGATTCCTCCTTTGGCTAAAAGCCAGTTTTCCAGTATTAGGCAAGTGTATGGTGACAGCCTTTCTGAGACTGCCTGGACAGCAATTCTGAGATGACATCTGTTTGAGATTTTGTCATATCAATCTTAAGGCTTGTTGAGAGCTTTATACTTAGCACTTTATTCCAAAGCTTGGTTTCTTGGGAATGCCCAGACTAATGAACAGAAGTAGGTTGATGGTGTGCCCTCACTATTCCCCCTACCCCCATAGCTTTTGCAGTACTTGATATTTTGCTCTAGGCTATTTCATTTGCAAAGGGAAAAAATGCTGAGTTCAGAAGAAGCTTTGCTTACTTGAAAGCTATCACATTTAAAGTACAAATATAGAACATAAGTTTTGGGGGAAATAAGTTGTTAGATTGTTTTCTCCAATAATGCTGAAATAAATCTTATTTTCTAAAAATAATGAGTTGAAGGAAAATATTAAAAGTATCATTATAAAGGGAAATAAATCATGCTTCATACTATTTTAATAAAATCTTAATTTCAGGATTTTCTGAGGCCTTTTTTTTTCCTTTTGCCGGTAAAACATCCAGTTTGAGGACTTACAAAGGGATAAAGTCTGACAGGAGTAGACAGGCAAGGCAATGTGATCATATTCTTGGGCATCTGATAATTTGATTTGGCAAAACAGTCATCATGCTTCAAAATGCAAAGGGGTTATCAGCTTCCATCCAAACTAGCAACAAAAGATGTCCTCTCACTGAGTGTCTTTTTTATTACAAGAGAGGAAAATGGTCGCATGACAGCAAAGTAAAATTTTGTCTGAATGATTTCTGCTGTTGAGGCTTGTCATACATCAGACTGCATCAGTAGCTTCATTAGCTAAGCTAGCAGAGGATACATACATGCGTGAGTTTTTCTGTAGAATATGACTGTTTCTTAAAGGGTCTAGCAATTCCAGAGATTAATTATATTTTCTAGCTGTGCGCAGATTCCACCTTTACAATAGGAGTCAGAGGCAGAGGATAAGGGTTAGAGAATCATATAACATAATAGATGTAGAGTAGAAAGGGATCTCAGAAACCATCAAGTCCACCCTGCTCCCATTTTGCAGATGAAGAAACTGAGGCCAAGGAGTTTAAATGACTTGTCCAGGATCATATGAATAGGACAGGATTTGAACCCAAGTCCTCTGATTACAGAACTAGTGTTCTTTCCATACTGTGTCTTTTATACATAAAATAGATTTAGTCACACAGGCTATGCATGTATATAAAATTAGATACAGATTTACAGATACACAGATACAGATATGCATATAAGCAGGGTAGCTAGCTGACTCAGTGGACAGAGTCCTGGGCTTGGAATCAGGAAGACTCACGTTCATCAGTTCAAATCTGTCCTTAGACACTTACTAGCTGTGTAACCCTGTGTAAATCGCTTAACCCTATTTGCCTCAGTAAAATAATCTGGAGAAGGAAATGGCAACTACTCCAATATCTTTGCCAAGAATATTCCAAATGGGGTCACAAAGAGCTGGACATGATAAAACAACTAAACTACTTGCTATGCATATAGGCAGCATGGTACACTGGAAATAGCACTGATGGTCAAGTCAGAGGATCTGGGTTCAGATTTTACCTCTGCTGCTTACTACTTTTGTGACCTGGGACAAATCCCATAACCTTTCTCTTTGTTTCTTCATCTGTAAAATAAGTAGATTGAACTGGGAGACCTCTGAGGTTCCTTCCAGCTCTTAAACAATGATCTAAGTAGTCAGAATTGATGTCACCAAGCATTATTGAGCACTATACTAGGTACATGAAGGATTCAAAGGCAAAAATGGCAGGAGCTTTTAATGTAGATAGATAAATATGGTTATAGATGAGAGAGAGACAGAGACAGAAAGAAAGAGACAGACAGACAGAGAGAGAGGGAGAGGAGAGAGAGGGAGACAGAGAGACAGAGAGCAGAAGATATTCCAGATTTAATATCTTTAAGATGACAGCTCATGAGTCTCCACTTACGATTTACATATTCTATAATCAGCCAGAGGACACAGGTCATTTAAAATATAGTCACAAAGAAATAGAATCTTAAGAATATTTGAGAAGAATATATCCCCATAAACCTATGGTATACTTTTCCACAAACATGCACATTATCCATGGGAAAATAAGTATGCATACAAATGAGGTACACCCATGTGAAGAGATAATCTTCACCTTCAATACTCTAGTCTAGGACCTGTGATATCTATGATGGCTTGACTCTGCTTTCACTCTTCTCTCATGTTGGGTGCAGCATCTCTTCTGAGAATGGTTTTTAACATGCTGGGTATGTTACTGTCCTGGGAATATCTATTCCTAGCCAAGCCATCTTCAGTTCAGTTTTCTAAGGTATAATGACTTGAACATCTCCCTGATAAGGGTGAGCTGACACATCTGAAGTCATAGCTGCCAAACCTAACCAAGTCAGGTAAAGTGCCTCCAGGCTGATAGTTTTTTTTTTCTTTTCAACCCTTATCCTGAGCCAAAAATCAAAGCTTTTTACTATAGATATGTAGTCACTGTCTAAGAGTTTAAGTACTCTTAGATACCCTGAAAGATCATTTCTAGTTTATCTGCAAATAAATTTTAGTCAGAACAGAAGGTAACATCAGGTGGCAAGGTCAGTGTTCTCTTCCATGAAGTCTACATCCCTATCTTCATTAGCATATCTGTGAGCAGCAAAGCCTGATTCCTTTGGTGCTGTATAGCCAACAGAAAAGGCACACACATAAACCTGCTGGCCAAAATATAGCACCAAAGCAATCAGAATTTGCTGCTGACCAATATGTAATTAAGATAAGGATGTAGACTAGATTGGTAGAGAACCCAGACCTTAGTTTTTTTTAATATGTTCAGTATACACACATATGTTCTAGAATATATGTGTACATATACATATACATTCATACATATAACATGTGCATTGTGTGCATGTGTTTATATAATGCATAGAGGTGCCTGTGCATATAAAATATAATTATATACAGCACACGTTCATATGTATGTATGTGTGTCTTATATGTGCTATGTACATATATGCATATATGTAATTCTAGATAACACATGTACATGCATACATATGTGTTTGTATAGTTTACATGTGTGTCTATATAGCATGTACACCTATAATATATAATATAAACTTGAGAAATGTACAGGATAGAATGTATAACTGTGTTATATAATATACACTTTAATTCCAGTGAAATATATGGACCATATTTATATGTATATGCTGCATCCAACAAGATAGATCAATAAAAGTATTAAGATATCAGGGTCCTGCAATATTGAAGTAAAGATTGCTTCTCCACATGTATGTAGCTTATATGGAATCCACATCTGTATACATGCATATACATATATTCCAGTGAAACAAAAGTTAAAAAAAATTGGTGATAAATAACAAATTATTACTGAATCATGACTTTACCAGTGATTTATTTGTATACAGTCTTTGAAAGGAATTTTCAATAAGTGAAGAATTCATCTATGCCTTAATTTAGCCTCTATTTATTAAACTGGGCTATTGAAGAAAACATCAATGCATGTATTTAGTAAAAATATTCATTTTTGATACAACGATCAAGATATATAGTCATTTAAAAATGTTATCTGATCTTAAATGTGGAATCTTGAGGCAATTTATCTGAGATAAAAATGAAAAATAAAAGTTTATTAATTGTATAAACTAGAATTGTAATTCAGATTGTGGTCCTAGATTGTAATTTTGAGGGATTAAATGAAATCTTGAGTTCTATTGTTAGTACAATGAGGAGTACAGAGCAAGGTAGTAAGGGGACAAGAGAAACCATGGACAGAGGGAATAGTTCTGGATGTTTTTGTCTATTTCTAGACTACCTGGGGGAGGGTATTCAAGGAGTGCAAAAACTGAAAACAGCATTGGTCTGAAATATAGAAGAGGTGGATTGGTTTAACACATTGCAGAATCACAGAAGTTCAGAGTCGGAGGAGACTTCAGTGATCATCTTGTCTAACACTTCTGAAAAAAGAAAAAGACACAATTCTCTTCCACAACACACATGTCAAGTTAGTCATGCAAATTTTTTTGATGATCTTAAATGAGGAGAAATCCTTACCCCCTGAGGCAGCCCACTTCACTTTTGGAGAGCTCTAATATTTTGGAAGATTTGTTTGTTTGTTTTCCTTTCTTCAATCCTGAATTTAACTCTTTTAAGTTTCAAAGAGAACATTACAAGGAATTTCAAGTTTGAAAGAGATTTCATACACCCTCTTGCCCAACCCCATAGAGAGGAGCTTTTCTATAATGGACCTAGCAAGAAATTATCCAGCATTTGCTTGAAGACTTCCATCAAAGGGGATCCCACTATCTCCTCAGGAAGCCAATTTTGCTGCTAGTTGTTCTAGTTAGAAAACTGTAGGGTTTCACCCATGACCACACATCAAGCCTAAATTTGACATTTTTTTCAATTCCTACCAATTGTTCCTACTTTTCTCTAAGGCCAAATGGAATAAGATTGTCCCACCCATCTTCCACATGATAGATTTTCAGATATTTGAAGATAATTTTTAGGGCCCATGAAAGTAAAGCCAAATATCCTTAGTTCCTTCAACTGATCCTCATGTGGGGTCAGAAAGGAATCATCACATAGGAGAAAGAGCACAAGACTTGTCAGGAAGAGTTCCACCTCTGACACTTCCTCTTTTGTTACAGTGGGTAAATTATTTAATCTCTTTGAGTCTCAGTTCCACATTTATAAAATGGGAATAAAAATAATAGCTAAAGGACCTATGCCTATATGGTTGTTGTGAGACTCAAGTGAAATAATACATGTAGATTATTTCACAAATTCTAAGGTGGTATAGAAATGTCACTTATTTTATGGTATAAACCTGATACCCTTCACTATCCTAGTTGGTCTTCTCCCTATCAGTGTTCTCTCTAAAACTTAACATAATATTCTAGATGTATTCAGCAGCCTTTTGAAAGTGGAATATGAAGGGATTATGACCTGTTTTCCCCACTTTTTTTTTCTTTTGGGCAGCCAAGGTTGGAGGAAGAGCTGCCTAGACTCCTTAGAGAGAAGAACAGGACAGGTTATTGATTTTTGTGTGGAGTCTAGAGGCTGTCACTGCATAAAATAATAAGCATTTAATTATCACCTACTGTGAGGCAGGCACTGTGCTAAGTCTTATGGACACAGAAGAGAAAGCAGAGCAGCCTCTGCCTTCAAGGAGCTTACATCTTAATGGGAGAGACAATATGTGCATGTATGTATATACATAAATCAACCTCTGATCAAGGGAACTGCAGCAGTTCTTCCTAATCTGAACTGGAATGGTATGGCAAGGCCAGATCTTTATTTGCCTAAAGCAAGTGAGCCCACAGGCTACCTTGATCTGTCATATCCCTATTTAGATGTCCTTGCTTTGGTTCCTCAGAGTTCTAGGAATCCCTCAGAGGTATTATTGAAATAACTTAACACTTGAGAGAATAGACCTCACAGTATTATAAGATGTCAGATTGATCTGTCTAAAGTTGGATCCTTTTTATTTGGATTCAGACCTATTGCTTTTACTGAAGCAAATCCCCTTTCCCCTCACTGGGATTTTATACTCAATTTCATTTCTTGAATGAGATTTCTTACAATGAATTTTGACATAGGAATTTTGCATCTTCACTAGGTTAGCCATTTTTCTCTTTCTTTTCTTTTTTTTTTTTTGGTTACATTATAAGTTCTGAACTGTCTTCCTCCCTCCCTTCCCACCCTACCCCACAGAAAGTCACCATTTGACACAGATATATAGATATAGATAGATGTAGACATCTAGATCTATCTATCTATCTATCTATCTATCTATCTATCTATCTATCTATCTATCTGTAAAACCATATTTTTAAAATCATTTTCAGAGTCTTCTGACTCTGAACCATATATCAGTTCTTTCTCTGGGGATGAATAGCATCTTCCTTCATAGATCCTTTGTAGTTGATTTGAGTATTTATAATAATTCAGGCTAACTAGTCATTCACAGTTGTTCTTCAAACAATATTGCTGTTACTGCATACAATAGTGTCTTGGTACGTTAGCCATATATCTAATGTGTTTTTGCATTTATTGTTAAGATGAATAATGAATATAATAATGAACATCTACATTAAAAAGTATCAGTATATGTCAAGCATCTTTAGTACCTATATGAAGTAGAAGATAAGCATAGTATAGTTTATAGGCTTAAAAAAAACAAACAAACCCTCAGTTCCCTACTGTGCACATTACAATCCAGTTTTAAACTGAAATTGAAACTAAAATCTTCAGAAGGTATTTAGGAAAATAATTTACATAATGCCTAACTACCAGAAACCACTTAGAAGCCTTTAAAGCAAGGAAGGGTATATTTTTATGACATTTTAAAATTTCTCTTTGTCTCTTCCTCATTTCATATGCACCATAAGAAAATCTGCTTCTATAAGATTAAGTAGGTTATACAGATTTTCATATTCATAATTGAATGATATTATTTTTCTATTACTCATTTCAGCTAACATTTAACAGTTATAAATTAAAATCTTGAATAGGACAAAAGTGATGCATTTTGTTATTTCAGTTCCTGCAAACTGATTTTCTATCCCTTTTGTAAAGCTTCAGAATTGCCAGAAAGAAAGGAAACTTTTGTATGATAATAAGAAGAATAGAGGTACTTTAAGATTCTCATCAAAATATAAGAAAACAAAATACCACTGTACTAAAATAGATAATTGAAAGCCAAGTCCTCAAATAAAAATATACATTTTTATAACCCACTTGTATCTTAAAGTATGTTTTGTTAAACTCAATGTGATTTGGATTTAGAACTTCAAGTTTTTCTGTTATATTCCAACACTGAATTATTGTTCATAGTCTTCAGCTTTCTTGATTATATGGTAATACACAATATGATGATTATTTTTTCAGTTTCCAAATCAGATGAAAGCATTTTTTAGATGTTTAACTGATTTGAAGATGACTCAGTCATACTGTAAGAAATGGTCACATAAAATTGAAAGACATAGTGTAGATTTAAAAAAAAACAACACCCTGAGAGTATACTTCAAATATGCATTTAAAATTTAATAGCATATAGTAGAATAATTCTTGAGGCAGTTTAAAAAAGTTTATTTAAGAGGATCTGAGTTTGATTTGCAGTTTTTTTTTTAAACTGTAAGATATTAGACTGGTCACAACCTTTCTTGGCATCATATGTAAAATTAAGGGGTTTGACTGGTGGTCTTAAAGTCATTTCCATCTCTAAGTCTTATGTTCCTATGTGAAACACTAAAATTAGATTGCTTAGTATTCAGAAACCTACTATTTACACCCCACAGTTTATAGGCAAGAATTTGTTCACCTATCTGTAATATGGGTGAAGTTTTTCCCTCCTCTTTAAAGACCCCCAATGCAACTTCACTTATCCTACAGATGTGACAGAAATGGAACCTCTTTTTACTAGGGAAAACTCGGGACATAAGGTACTCACAATGCCTTTTCCTAAATTCAGAATTGCCTTTGTGGATGTGAACAGAGGAGAAGATAGGACCTATTTAAAGCACATATAGAAATTGTATAGAGAGAGCAGTGATAAGGAAGCAAATGGTACGAACCTGGAGGAGGGCAGTGCAATGGGGAGAAGAGTTGAGTAACCCAAAAGCCAGGGATGCTAACAGACAGGAGACATGTGAGGAGGACAGTGAGCCATGGAAAAAGATAGGAGGAGTTCCTGCTGCATGGCCCACTTATAGGAGAATTATTCCAGGAACATTACCCTCCCCTCCATCAAGAGATGTCAATATTTGCAAGCTGGCTCTGAGACATCAGCATGATGCCTGCCTGCTCCCTGAAACCGGAGGAATAGAAACCCCAGAACCAAGCAACATCAGACCCTAATATTCACTACGTGTGCTGTGAGTCTCAACGGTATACTTCACATGGTTCCCTTAAAGGTGAATTTGGTCATTCATTTTTCTGAAGACATACGAGAGCAGCCATTTTATGCATGAGTAAAGAAAAAGCTCACAACCTGGTTTACTTTGCTTTACTATTTAACATATCCTATTCTACCTTGTTAAATATTTTTTTTTCTGTTTTATTCACATGGTGTTTGTATTGTCTGGCATAGATGTTGCACTGGTGGGGTCTCTGATCAAATTAGAACAGTTAATAATTAAAAACAACACCTTGAACTTGGGAACTAGTGAGATGTCCCAGATTCACGTGGGGAACTGTGGTGCCCAGGGCTGCATAACCAACAAATATTTATCCTCCTGCCTTGTAAGGCAGGAGGATAAGTGCTGTGAGAGACGCATGGCTTCTAGGATTCTAGGATTGTAGAAATGGGAGGGACCTTAGAGATCATTGTCTACACTCCTACACACCTGGAAACTAAAAAAGAACATGACATTCCTAGGTTCATCTAACTAGGGAAGAGAAAAGCTCTGTTCTTGGTTGGACTTACCAGATTGATTTTTCAACTTAAATAACCAAGAAATAACAAATGTTTCTCCAAGAAAGGAATGATCTGGCCACCCATAGGAACTGGTAGGTTTGGGCATTAGTAGATGCTAGAGAAGTGGATTTTGCTACTGCCACCATTACAGTTTCTCCTATTCTCCTTCTTCATGATTTTTTATGTTTTTTTTCCCTGAAATAAATAAGTACTTTTTTTAATCATTCTAGAAGCACAGAATGTAAGTGACACAAGGAACCTAAGAGAGACACATGATAATGGGGTTTCAGAGTTGACAGGGACCTCATATGTCATCTAGTTTACCCAAGAGTTAAATAGATATCCACTCTTTGATATCCTCAATTATAGCTTACATTTACATTGGGCCTTAAAATTTGTAAAATTCTGTACACGTATTTTCTCATTCCATCAATTAGTGGTCAACCAACGTCTCTTTGAAGACTTCCCTACAGTTACCTCTAAAAGCAGCCCATTCCACTTATAATGCTATGATGGGGTACCTGGGGTCTAGATCAATTTGTGAAACCAACTTGTAAAACCAGTCTGTTCAGTTGTAACTGTAATTTGTCCTTTCCCATCCTTGAGCTCTACCCCTTCTCCCTATCCTACACTCCACCTAGGCAACACCCTGTGACCCCTTTTGTTTTTACTTAATCTCTTCATTTCTTCTGGGCCTGGCCCACACCCTCCTTTATCCTTGCCTTTTGTCTCCTTCAGCCTGGCCCAAATCTTACCTAAACTATCTATTCACATGCTCCTCTTGGTCAGCTCTGACCTTTTTCTAAGCTCTGAGGCCCCTCCTGTCTGGTCAGCCCTGACAATGGCAGCCCTACCCTTTAAAGGTAAAAGCATATACCCCTCTCACTTGCAGGTCCCCTAAAGGACTCTTGCCCTCTTCTCATGGAAGCATAACAATAAACTTCTACAACTCTCACTCCAATTAAGCCTGAGACCTTGAATTCTTTCCAGACGATATTGCAGGTTTTCTGGTCTTAGATAAGATCAGAATTCCTGCTGAACCTATTGGGATCCCATCCCCCATCAGCTACATTTGTTAATTAGTTTTTTTCCTTTTATTGGTTTCAAATGTGCCACTCTGTGACATGAATACACACAACAATTCCATACGATGACTATTTAGCTATAAGAAGGTATTTATCAAATTATTGTCTTCTCTATTCTGAGCAATCAACATTGCTGATCCTTCAATTGATAATTATTTGAAATGGTTTGAGTTCCTGGATTTCCCTCTTCAGGAGGTATTTCTATTTGTCCTTCCTCAAATGTGTTACTCAGAACTAAACACAATAGGGAAGAGGTTACCTGATCATGGCAGAATAAAAGAGAACTATCACCTCCTTTGTTCTGGATATTATGCTGCCTTTAATGCAGCCTATGATTGTATTGGAATCTTAAGCTAGGGTCCAGGAACTCCCAAGGGGCTTGTAGGTAGATTTCAGGGGGTCCACAAACTTGGAAGGGAAAATATTTCATCTTCCTTTCACTAACCTCTACCTCAAATTTAACATTTCCTTCAATTATTTAAGAATGTTATTGTAAGGAGGGGTCCATAGGCTTCATCAGACTACACAATGTGTCTATGAAACAAGAAAGAGCTTGGAACTCTTGCATTAAGGTATTTGGGCTACAATTTCACAGGTAACTCAAACCAAGATTACAATCCACTGAACCCCCAAGATCTTTTCTGAACAAACTACTGGGTACTTGTGTCACCTGTCTGACCCTTTCTCTTAACTGGTCATAGAACCACAGAGTTCTTGAGTTGAAAAGGATTTCATGAACCATCTAGTCCACCCATACATGCAAGTAACTACTGTTATTTACCTGACAAGAAGTCATCCAGCCTCCACTAGGAAAATCCCTAATGAGGAGAAACCTACAAGACAGTCCATTCCAGTCCTGGACAGTTTTAATTGTTAAGAAGGATTTTTTGGTATTGTTTTGTTTTATGATTTTTCCCCCCTAACTGTCAAGTCTAAATTCACCTCCTTGCACTTTCTACCCAGGAGTCCAGATTCTGCTCTATAGGACTCAAGAGAACAGATCTAATCTTTCTTCCACATGAAAACCCTTCATACTTAAACGACAGGGATTATGTCCTCACTGTCTTCTCCAGGCTCAATAGCCTCACTTCATTCATCTGATCTTCACGTAACACAAACTCAAGACTTTTCATCATCCTGCTTGCCTTTCAAGGAACCCACTGCAGCTTATCAATATCCTTCTGAAACTGTGGCACATGGAACTGAACACAATGCTCCATGTAAGATGTGACAAAGCTGAATACAGTGGGACTCGGACTGCTCTGTTACTGGAAGTTATGCCTCTCTGAAAGCAGTCCAAGAGAGAATTGGGCTGTCGGTTGCCTTATCATATTGCTGATTCATATGGAGCTTACATTACACTAAATCCCCAGATCATTTTTTTTCCAGTACACTGGGATAGAAAGGGGAAGAGGAAAACAGTAATTATGAAAACTTTTCAATCCCTGAAATGAAAGTATATTGAAAAACTAAAGCCATTATGATTTTGGTCAATGACCTTTCAGTAGTCATAGAAGAACAATTCCAGAAGGACGACCAAATTAATCAACTCAAAGTAGAAAAGGAAAACCCTGTTTATGGGTAACTTTCCCATGGCTTCATATTTGCTGTACCTTTTGTTTTAAACTATATATACATACACACACACAGAGACATATATATATATATATATATATATATACACACACACACACACACACAATATACATATATACATATATGGAATTTGACATATCCATGTATAATGCCAAGCAAAGGCAACTCCCAAGGTTCAGAATACCAGCATAGTAACTCTCCATTTTATTCAGTGACAAATTAAGGCAAAACATTCACAAAATAGAGAAAAATCAAAATACAGCATTCACTAAGTGTAATTCAATAATTTCCAAGTACTACTCTCCCCTGGGCAGTTCATTCATTTAGTCAATCACAAAGTCTCTCTTCTCAAATGGAAATTAAGATTAGTTCCCAATCATAAACAAAGTATATTCATTTGGTCAATCACAGAGCACAAAGTCAAGCTTCCCACCCCCAGATCACAACTGAATTACAATTATCATCAGTTAACACCAAGCACCTTCTTAAAAGGGGTAGTGGAGAGCACAAAAGCCATCTACCCCTGAGCTACAGCAAGGTTAAGACATCATCACAGCATTTAATACCCAAGGAGAGGTCTTTTCTTCCTCTGGACCAGAGGCAAATTCTTAGCAGTCTCTGTTCCTGGGGAGACAAAGCTTAACAAAGCAACAATATACATTGCCAGCATCTTCATCAATTCACTCTCTGCCTGCAGAACAGTCTCAGGACCCCTGAAAATATCAGCAAGACCCTCTTCCAGGACTTCTGTAAACCTACAACAAGAAAATCCTTCTTTCAGGGCTTCTGAACCAGCAGCAAGGTTCCAGGACCTCTGTAACAACAATACTAATTCAAATGTAAATTGCCTATGCCATGGGCATGAAAGATCTTGGGGCCAAATGTTATGGGAATGGAAATTTAAGATCTTCCCTGCCCCTAGGCCCTTTGATAGGCTTAAGTGCACGTGGAGCCTGTGGGAGGAGGCTTAGTTTTTGAAAATGCTTTTTGACTGGGCAGTGGGTCAAGAGTGTTGTTACATTCTCTGAGCCAGGAGAAGGTTATATAAACTTGATGTGAGGCTTTGTTTTTGGGCTCACTTTGAGAAGTGTTGTGTGATTTGACCAGACAAGACTCTGGTCAGCCGTTGATCCCCCTGGCTTTGAAAACCCAGATGTTGATGCTTCCCTCTCTGGTAACTATGACTAGGTATAGATGTAATGGTCAGAAATGTGGAGGCCTGTCTGCTTGAAATATTTCTCTGTCTTCTTGTAATTTCTGTCTGTATAATCTGAAGTTGGGGTGCTGACTTTTTCCTCTGAACTAGGTAAATTATATGTTTGATTGATTAAAGAAAGATTGTTAACTGATTTTGAGTTGCTTTTCTTTAGAAAAGCAGATTTAAGAACCTGTGCTAGCAGCCACCCTAGGGATGCTGGGGTACTTGCTGCAACAACATGTTAATGTATAAACACACATATATACAAATATAGAATATAGTATAAAGTATATATTACTATAAATAATGTAATATAGAAATAATAGTCTAGTACTATTATACTGTATTATGCATAGAATAGTTAGTATTATATATATTTTGCATATATAGTACAAGTTTTTATAATGCTATTTTCTTGAAAATAGACCTCTGCCAGCAATAAGAAATTTTGCTTAATAATTCCAATCATGTTTACATTTCTTTTGATATTTCTCATAACCAAATCATGAAACTTTTACATAATAATAATAATAGCTAACATTTATATAGTTCTTATTATGTACCAAGCACTATGCTAAGCTCTTCATAATTACTATCTCATTTGATACTCAAAATAATCTTGTGAGATAACTGCTATTATCATCCCAATTTTACATGTGAGGAAACTGAAGTAGATAGAGGTAAGTGACTTGCCCAGGGTCACACAGCTAATAAGTCTCTCAAGCCTAATTAGATTCAAGGTCTTCCTGACTCCAGGCACAGCACTCTATACATTGCACCATCTTGCTTCCCTGATGCCCATGATGGAAGAATTAGGCTCGACATGATGGTATTACCCTTTGGAATAATACTGTGTACTTCTAATCACATAGAGTAAACCTTGGTATATGGAAGAAAGTCAGAAAGATAAGCAATTTTCCAAATATGGATGCTCTAACATAAAGTACATACAAGAAGTTTATCAGAAGGGTAATTTAAATCAGTGTTAAAAAGGGCAACATAAGATAGTGGACAGATGGCAATTGAGTTGGAGGGACCTAAATTCCACTTGTGACACAGCTGGCCACGTGAACCTTCAGAAAAAGCATTTAGCTTGCAGTGACTCGGACATTTCTTTAAAAACAGATGTCAGTAAGTGTCGGTAGAAATAGTTCCCTAAAACAATAAAATCATATACTTTGCCCTATAAATATATAAATATCTTATATAAATAACTATATAAATATAACTATATTTACATTTATAACTATATAAATGAATGAATGAACAAATGAACATATAAACAAACAAATATACAAATGAGTAGCGATGGGAAATCATCAGGAAAGATTGAAAATCAAGGGAAAAAATGGAATACAGTATTTAAAACCCTGTTCAGGTACCATTTATTTTGAGGGATCTGAGAAATAGGTTTGAAATCAAAATAATAAAAGCTCAATGAATTGTCCCCTTAGCTCCAATTCAAGGAAACAGAAGAAAAATAATTAAATTATGCAATAAAAATCTTTTTGAAAAACTGTGGGGTGAGGAATTCTAATAAATTTATATGCAATGTAGGGAAGCCATTTAACTACATTATCCTGAAAATAAAAATGAGTATAATATTTATCTGCAAACTTTTGTACTTTTCTAGGTGCTGAAGATAAAATTACCCAAACAAAGAAAAACAGAAATTTAGGGAAACTTGCTAAGACTGTGCTACTGCTGTGAGATACCTAGTGCCAATAAGTTAATTGCCCAATCTATCTTTACCTACTCTGCCAGGTAGAATCATTCCCTTTCTTCCTCTCCTCTTTCATTGCCACAAAACACTCTGACCTTGAATAAATCCTGTTTTTGTCCAACTTCATTTTATTATTTTTAGTTTTTTTAATTAATTTATTTTATTTTTCAACATTCACTTCCATAAGTTTTAAATTATAACACTTTGTCCTTGAAAAGAAATATTCCTCTTATAGAAAGACAGTATTTCCTTGAATATGCCCACTGCTCTTATCACTTTTTTTGTTTTTTTCGCTTTATTTCTATTATTTATTATACTACCTACTTATTGGCCCATCCCTTTCTCACATTGGGAATAGGTGAACATTGACTCCTATCTCCTGAAAACTGTGAAATTAGTTTTTCTTTCTTTCTTTTTCTTTCTTTCTTTCTTTCTTTCTTTCTTTCTTTCTTTTTTCTTTCTTTCTTTCTTTTTTCTCTTTCTTTCTTTCTTTCTTTTTTCTCTTTCTTTCTTTCTTTCTTTCTTTCTTTCTTTCTTTCTTTCTTTCTTTCTTTCTTTCTTCCTTTCTTCCTTTCTTTCTTTCTTTCTTTCTTTCTTTCTTTCTTTCTTTCTTTCTT
>NW_027187295.1:7281763-7355168 GCF_028583685.1 Petaurus breviceps papuanus | reverse complement strand
CTTTCTTTCTTTCTTTCTTTCTTTCTTTCTTTCTTTCTTTCTTTCTTGTTACACGGCCAGGTGTTTCTGGGTGGATGCTAAGTGTCTGAGCCCTGACTCGATCCCCAGGTCATTCCAACACTGGAGCCGGTGCTCTTACTTGCTGTGCTACCTGGCCGCCCCAAAATTAATTTTTCATTAGGTATGGAATAGGGGAAAGAATACTTGAGTCAGGAGAACTGGGTTTAAATACCAATTCGAATACCTATTAAGTGGCACTTGAATATTCTGATCCTGTTCCATTATTTGGAAAATGGGAATAATAACTACATATACCTTAGACAGGATGGCCCCTACTATCTGTTTAAACTCTGCGATTATTCAATGCTTCACTGGATTGTTTTGATATTGTTTTATATATCTTAAAACATAGTACTACTAACACAGGTTATTGTTAGTTTTGAAAGAGCTCATGCAATTAAAATACTTTAATATTTCAATGGTTTGGAAGTTCATTTGTGTGGCTGCTTTTTTTTCCTATTGATATAGATAGAAAGCTTGTGTTCCATAGGCATAGCCTTTCAGATTCCAGGGTGACTACAAAATCCTGATAAGGCATCTGAGGAAGACTTTAGTGACATTACTACACTTGAAACTGTGGAAGAGAAAGGACTTGGCAGTAAATGTCTATTTTTTACCTAGATTCAGTTATGCTTGAATCTGGAAAATTATTCCAGGGTGGCTATAATAATTAGTCAACAAACTTTCATTAAACACTTACTATGTATTACTAATTGTTCTGAGCACTAGTGATAGCAAAATCAAAAGCAGCTACTGCCAGCAAGGCGTTCACATTCTAATGGGGAAAGACAAAAAGTAAATAACTGGGTATATGAAAAATATCAGAGTAGATGAAAGGTAATTTTATTTTATTTTTTAAACATATTTCCACATTAATCATGTTGTAAAAGAAGAATCAAAGCAAAAGGGAAAAACCACAAGAAAGAAAAAAAGAAAATAGTATGTTTTGATCTGTATTCAGACTCCATAGTTCTATCTCTAGATATGGATAGCATTTTCTATCATGATACTTTTGGAATTGTTTTAGATCATTGCATTGCTCAGAAGAAATAAGCCCAACAAAGTCGGTCATTACACAATATTGATGTTACTATGTACAGTGTTCTAATTCTGCTCACTTCACTCAGCATCAGTTCATGAAACTCTTTCAAGGTTTTCAGAAGTCTGCCTACTCACCATTTCTTAAGGAAAAGAAGTATTGCATTCCATTCATATATTTATTTTTATTTGAGCTTTTGGTAAAATACAACACTCATTTCTAATTAAAAACACTTGAAAGTATTGGTATAATTGTATTTTTTTTCTTAAATTAATAAAAATCATTTATCTAAAACCACCAGTAAGCATTATTTGTCATGGGGACAGTCATTTCGAACAATGCAAAGAGACAAAGGAGTATGAGGAATAAGGAGAACAGATAGCCAAGGAGAGATCAATTTCTGTAGAGTGCTTGAGTTGGATATTTGATTGTAAAAGCTTGAGAATTGAGTAGGCCATGAAGAAGTGGAAAGTGACTAATATTAATTTTTGTTAGGATGTTGGCAGTGAAAGGGAGGAGAGATATATGAGGATAACTTGAGGGGATGGCAAGGTCAAGAAAAGGTCTTTTAATGATGAAGAAGACCTGGATATCTTGTTTAGGCCACAGGAAAGGGGCCATAGAATGGGAGAGAAAAGACAATGGCAGCTAGGGCAAGCTCCTAGGGGAAAAAAGGAATAGGATCAAGAAAAGAAGAATTGACCTTGGCTGAGATAAGAAACAACTCTTCCCTGAAGACTGGAGCAAAGGAGAATAGGACAAGCAAAGAAATTGAGGATTTTTGAACAGTGGAGCAGGAAAGATGGGAAAATTCAGAATGTACCATCTCTCTTTCCTTCCTTCCTTCCTTCCTTCCTTCCTTCCTTCCTCTCTCTCTCTCTCTCTCTCTCTCTCTCTCTCTCTCTCTCTCTCTCTCTCTCTCTCTCTCTCTCTCTCTCTTTCTCTCTCCCCGAGCAGGGAAGGAAGGGCAATTGGGGTTAAGTAACTTGCCCAAGGTCACATAGCTAGTAAGTGTTAAGTGTCTGAGGCCCGTGACTCCAGGGCTGGTGCTCTATTCACTGCGCCACCTAGCCACCCCACTGCCTCCATTTCTTAAGTAAAGTAGTAGGCAAGATTCTTGATTGAATGAGAGGAGGATGAAGGAAGGGGCTTGAGAAGAGGAGAAGGTTTGGAGCAGAGGTTTGTTTCTTTCCTTTTTCCATAATGCCTTTGGACACCTTTTCATGCTTCTCTTTATTCTTGTATTTGAAAATCACATTTTCTATTCAGCTCTGGTCTTTTCATCAAGAATGTTTGAAAGTCCTCTGTTTCATTGAATATTCATTTTTCCTCTGAAGTATTATACTCAGTTTTTCTGGGTAGGAGATTTTTTATTTTAATCCCAGTTCCTTTGACCTCTGTAATATCATATTCCAAGCCCTCCAAATCCTTAATGTAGAAGCTGCTAAATCTTGTGTTATCCTGATTGTATTTCCACAATAATTGAATTATTTTTTTCTGGCTACTTGCAATATTTTCTCCTTGACCTGGGAATTTGGCTACACCATTCCTAGAGGTTTTTCTTTTGGGATATCTTTCAGGAGGTAATTGGTGGAATCTTTCAATTTCTATTTTACCCTCTCATTGTAGAATATCAGGGCAGTTTTCCTTGACAATTTCTTGAAAAATGATGTCTAGGCTCTTTTTCTGATCATGATTTTCAGATAGTCCAATGACTTTTAAATTATCTCTCCTGGATCTATTTTCCATGTCAGCTGTTTTTCCAATGAGATATTTCACATTGTCTTCTATTTTTTTTCATTCTTTTGCTTTTGTTTTATAATTTTTTGGTTTCTCATAATGTCATTAGCTTCCATTTGCTCCATTCTTATTTTTAAGGAATTATTTTCTTCAGTGAGCTTTTGGACATCCTTTTCCATTTGACCAAATCTGCTTTTTAAGACATTCTTCTCTTCATTGACTTTTTTGAGCTCTTTGGCCATTTGGTCTAGTACATTTTTTTAAGGTGTTATTTTCTTCAGTATTTTGGGGGGGCCTCCTTTAGCAAGCTGTTGACTCATTTTTCATCATTTTCCTTCATCATTCTCATTTCCCTTCCCAATTTTCCCTTTATATTTCTTACTTGGTTTTCAAAATTCTTTTTGAGCTCTTCCATGGTTTGAGACAAATTTATATTTTTTCTTGGAGGCTGTGGATGGAGGAGGTTTGACTTTGTTATCTTCTTCTGGTTTGTATGTTTTGATCTTCCTTGTCACCAAAGTAAAATTCTATAGTCTGAGTTTTTTCTGCTGTTTGCTCATTTTTCTAGCCAATTACTTGACATTTTAGCTCTTTGTTAAAGTAGGATTCTGCTTCCAGTATGGAGGGGATAATGCCCCAAGCTTCAGGGGTTTGCAGCTGTTTTCAGAGTTATTTCTAAGAACCTATACATTTTCAGCTCTTCCAAGGTTGTATGATCATAAGAAAAGTGTTTACTCCTCTCCTGGTCTGTGCTCTGGTCTTCCAGGGACCACAAGCACTCTTTTCTGCCTTGAAAGGATTCCCTCTCCACCGTCACCACACACTCTGCCATGCCAGCTTTCTTCCTTGCCCCAGAATCACCACCCAGGACTGTGACCCAAATCAAGGCATGGGCAAACCAAAAGAATCTTGACTCAGCACTAACATAGAGATCCTCCACCACATTGGGGCCAGATCATGCTCCTCTCTCACCCAGGTCCAACAGACCTTTCCTACTGACCTTCTAAGTTGTCTTTGGCATTGGTGTCTGTAATGGAAATGCAAATTTAAAGATCTTCCCTGCCCCTAGGCTAAAGTGCACCTGGAGACTGGGGTGGGAGGCTTGTTTTTCAGTTGATACTTCTTGATTGGCCAGTGGGTCCAAAAGGTTGTTACATTCTCTGAGCCAGGAGAAGGCTATATAAGCCCTGATGTGTAGCTTTGTTTTGGGACTCACTTTGAGAAGTGTTCTGTGATTTGATCTGAATTCTGGGAAGCCGTTGTTGAGAGTCCCCCAGCTTTGAAAAACCCAGATGTGGAAACCCAGATGTTGACTGGGTATGGATGTAATGGTTGGACAGTTTGGAAAGCTGTCTACTTGATCTGTTAATGTCTTGATAATTCTGTCTGTATATTTTGAAGTTTGGGGTGCTGACCTTTTTCCCCTGAACAAGGTAAAAGATATATGTCTGACTGATTAAAGTAAGCTTGTTAACCCATTTTGAGTTGCTTTCCTTTAACAAAGCAGATCCAAGAACCTGTATGGGCAGCAAACCCTGAGGACGCGCTTGGGGTGCTTGCTGCTACAGTGTCTTAAGAAGTCTGGAAACTGCCATAGCTGCCAGTGATTCAGTCCCTTAAAGCCTGCTCTGAGTTTGCTGGGGCCCCATCTGTGTTGGTGGCCTGTGCTAGATTGCCCTCCTCTCTCAGGTGCAATAGACCTTTCCTGCTGACTTTCCAGGTTGACTGGAAATTTGTTTCACTCTGTCATTTTGTGGGTTCCGCTGCTCCAGAATTTGTTTGAGTAATTTTTTACAAGTATTTGGAGGGGTTTAGGGGAGAACTCAAGCATATCCCTACTTTTACTCTGCCATCTTGACTCCACCCCCTGAAAGGTAATTTTAAAGGGGAAGGATCTAGAAGCTGAGGGGAATGGAAAAGGTCTCCTACAGAAAATGGCCTTTGAGCTGAGTCTTAAAGGAAACAGAGGTAGAGGTGAGGAGGCAGAGCATTCCAGGAAGAGGGATGAGAGCTAGTGTAAATGGGAGATGACTTTGAGGGGGGTCATGGGGAGGGAACTATCCTTTATAAAGTGCCTACTGTGTGCCAAGCACTGTGCTAAGTACTTGGCGAAGACAGGTCTTATTTAATTGAATCATTACAAGTATTTCAGCATTATCAGTGCAGAGTTTGTGAAAGGGAGGAACTATTATAAGACTAGAAAAGTAGAAAGAGGTTATTTTACAAAAGGATAAAAGATAGGCTGGGAGTTAAATTTTAGTGCTCTTTGGATGTCAGGCTAAGGAATTTGAATGTTATCCTGAAGGCAGGGGATATTTTTTGAGCAGGAAATCAGTGTTTTAGCAACGTATCAGTATGTGCTAGAGCTTAATAATGTGTATTGAGCCAGGCTTCCTCTTCCTGCATTTCAATTTCAGTTCTGTGCTCAGAACTGCCTTCAGTCCTAAGTGCCTCTGCAGATTGCCAAATAAAAGAATCCCAGAAATCCTGAACCCAACACTCCTTGAAAGTGGAGACATTGATTTTTATCCCCAGCACCTAACACAATGCCTGGCACACAATAAATGCTTATTGATTGATTGATTGATAACATTAATATACAGCCTGGCTTGGGCATATACCCAGATCACCCAAGACAGAGGCACTTATGTAGGATATGGCATGGTGGGGACCGTTTCTAGGAGCCAACATTCCATGTTCTCCTGCCACATGCTTTGTAAGAGTCTCTTTCCATCAGTTTACTGTGTCTTTAAAAGCCTATTATATTAGACTTTCTTGTTCTGTTTTGCCAGTAAAGTTTTGAGAAGGGAAGGTTTTACTTAGTTACCAACCGCTAACTTGGGTGAGAAGGGTTATCTACACCTTCTCTTAGGCACTTGTGGTCCCAAGAAAAGGGCATGGGGTCTGGGACTGTTTCATTTGTCCTCTTCAGCTCTAGGTTCAAGGGCTGTGGTTCAAGGTCTTTGGACCTGGGAACTCAAGCCATAGAAATTTTGGAGTCAGGACTTCAGGCCAGGATTCCAGGATATTGCTGCCAGTTCAGCACATCAGCTCTGGGAAGCCAGGGGTTAGGAGACAAGGTGGGGGTGAGGGGATAGAGGGTGGGGAGGTCATGAGACAACTTTTAACACTAATATAAAATATGGATCAGAAAATGTTAACATTAGTTGTAAGCCTAAGTCTATATTTTCCAAATGAAAAAAAATTAGCATTTGATCAAGAGTATAGCAACAGAATAGCAGAGAGAAATAAGAAACATGTAGAGGTCTATACATTTCAACAGATGTTTCCAGGAATATTACAAATAATCTAGGTTTTAAAGTTATAAAATTCCATTTCAAATTTGATAATAGGACAAATCAACAAGTCAGGCTGTTACCTCTTTAGGTTTACTTTGGGAAAACTTACTTATAAAACTAAGTATAATCTAAAAGGAGATCTATTTTAATTGGAGTTTACACCTCCTTCATCCTCCCCCACTCCCATATAGCTTTGCATTTACAAAAGGTGAGTGTGACTAAAAGGAGATTACAATGATAATTTTTTAAAAGATTATAATAGCCAAGTGCATCATTTTCAGGGAGATGACTTTGAAAGCTAAACTTTCATATTCAAATTAGAGGTTGCTCTGTTCTCTTAGCTGATACTGTCTTCTTAGTTATTCTGTGAGAGTGTTGGAGAAGTCCTTGCTAATGACCTGGTAATTGATTTAATGGCTTTTCTAATTAACTGTGAAATCAACAAAGTTTGTGTTCCTTATAAGCAACTTAGAGAGGTGAGAAAGGGTGATTTAAAAATGCTTATCTATCCATCTATCTATCTATCTATCTATCTATCTATCTATCTATCTATCTATCTACCTATCTACCTATCTCTATAGCATCTGTCTCTTTGACAGAGCCCTACTTTGGCCTGATATTGTTCTGATGTTAGGTAAGGGCACCTGAAGCTTTAAATAAAATAGGTGATAAATAAGTTTAAAGGAGAAAAATGTTGTACTAGCCCTTTAAATTCTTTATGGTAAAGAAAAACATCATCACCTACAAATATTTGTTGATCTCCCACGTTTTAGCACAGCTTAGGCTAAAGTGTGGATTTCCAATCAATTATTGTCACAGGGAAATTTATGGAGAGGAAAGCATTAGTTCAAACTTTCTTAGATAATCTTTTTCTTCATTTTTTTTAAAAAAGAGAACTAGACTAAATTACTCTCATTTCCCCTTCCCACCACCCAAAGTTCCTTTCGAATTCTCAGAATGCAAATATGATTATTAAAAACTAATTATTAAATTCATGTTTATTATGGCTAATATAAAAACTTTGTAAGATGGAGTAATAATTTCTGTGCTGTATTATACTATGTTGTTCACTGGGGACCTTTTTTTGAACTATGTACACATATACTTTTTCTTCAGAACTTACAACATATTTTTTTACTTTAAGTACCTATGATGTTTTGTGACAGTTGGTGGCAGTTTAATAACATTGATAGTTTTTCCCATTTATTTGAAAACCTGAGTTAGATACAAAATCTCCCCCTTGCCAACTAAATATTATTCCTCTTATAATTAAGGATGGCTGACTGAATTGATTCTTAACTGATAATGGGGGTTGAGGATGGGAAGGAAGCACTCCAGTAGATGCTTGAACTGACAGCATTAGAGTGGGGGCAAACTAAGGCCCAGGGTTCAAATACTGCCCCAACCTTCCATTTGTTTTTGCCAGCCGAGCCAAGAATAGTTTTTATATATTTAAATAAAGTTTCATTGTTTTTTGAAATGAAAACAAACAAACAAACACATTCTTATCTCCTTAGTGCTTCATATTGTATTTGGTCCTTTGGCTTAGTTTGCAACCCATTTGCATTAGAGAATCAATCATGCCCAGCTCCTCAGGGGCATCCCTAGAATGATGAAGGGGAGAGGTAGTCTTGCTCTGACACCTGAAACTTATTTGTGAGAGTGGGGATTAGAATAAAGATCATCAGAGCTTATCTGGGGTCCATATACACTCTACAAACTTTAAAGTATTATGTCAATGTGAGTTATTATTAATGCAATGGATGCATTTCTTTAAGTTATAAGTGTAAGGGTAATCACTGAGGGTCAAGTCCTTAGCATGCTTGGATTTGCCCTTCCTGACAAGTATAGACATATTTTCCTTGCTTGATTCCAATTTAATATGTGGAGCATTGGGGAGCCAGTATCAGACCATGAGAAGTAACAAAAATTTTTCTAATTGTGAAACCAGAAGAACTCATGATTCAGGAGTTGCTGGGCTGACACAGAGTCCAAATACAGAGGGACAGCCTATCTATCTCCTGGCAGCCAGGAAAGCAAAAGCTAGTCTAAGTTCCCAGGCTGGGGGGAAGGGTAACTACCCTATCTCTCATCTGTTCATATGGGTTCTTGAGTACATGGCATCCCCTACCTTAGCTGAATGAGTATTACAAGAAGGGAGTGCACAAGTGACCACTTGGACTCAGGAGATCAATTAGAGGTTCCACCAGCAACCAAAGTTGGTAGGAGAGTACACAGGAAGAGGTAGTGATAACCAGCAATGAGAGAAGTACTTTCAGGCAGCTGTGGAAGAAGACAGCAGTAAATTCCAGGTTGTCCTCCCCTTATGATAGAGAGAAGTGAGAATTATGGATTCCAGAAAGTCTAACAGAGCCACACCTAAGGGAAATGTCATGATGAGTCCATAAAGATAGAAAAGGACTTTCAGTAATTAGGAATTGTGAGTAACTTCCCATTGTCCATGCATGCGCCTTTGGATTTTAAGTTTGAGTCCACTCTCTCCATGCACCTTTTTATTTTTTTTTTGAGGGGGGAAGGCAAGGCAATTGGGGTTAAGTGACTTTAAGTGACTTGCCCAATGTCACACAGCTAGTAGAGTCAAGTGTCTGAGGTCGCATTTGAACTCAGGGCCAGTGCTATATTCACTGCGCCACCTCGCTGCCACGAGGCACCTTTTTTGAACAACAGGAAAGTGCAGCTTTAGGGAGATGCTTTGTAATTACTGTTCTTGCAATACCTTTTCAGTAAAAAGTTTGTTCACCAATGCAAGTGGAAGTTAGGATAGTACCCTTGGAGAGAGGGTTACATGAATAAATCTGGTTTTCTGAATCAAATTCCATTTTAAATACATTGGTAATTCTTGCAATTGTCGAGTTCTGTTTTTAAAAGTCAGGATTCAGGTCCTGCTTCTGACACTTATTAGTTGTCTAAGGGAAGGTCATAAATCATTCTAGAGCTCATTTTTGAAATATGGATAATTATAGCCCTTTCCTCAAAGAGTTGTGAAGATAAGATGTGTAAAATACTTGAAAAACCTTAAGCTGCTCCATAAATGTAAGCTACTATAATTATCATCATTAACCTAGACTATATCATTTTTATGTAAATAATCACTTCCAAATTTAAGAAAGTTTGGAGCTTTGCATATTGGTTTTTCTTCTAGGGGACAACATATTTACACTATTTTCTAGATTAATATTTCAAATTCTTTTTAAAAAAAGATCTCTTCAAACATAATAAGACTGTCTTTATACTAATGATAAAGTTTAAAAGAGCTACCAGAGTGTTTTAGAATAATTTAGAGTTTGAATAAAAACTATATTCTGCCTACGAATGGAGAGTAACATAGGATGCCTGCCAGCCAAAGAAACCTCTCCAATAGATCATTAAAATTAATTTAAATACAGAAGCTTTTTCTTCAGTACTGTGAAAGAACTCTGCCTTTATTTCCCTAAAAAATGTCTTTCAAAAAAGTATCCATTTTCCTCAAGGTATTACCTTCCATTCAATCCACTGTTACAAGACATGATGAAACTATATGATGACTTTATCTGAATATCAAATTAGAAATTTTGTCCTCAAGCAGGAGTATTCTTTTTTGGACATTAATGATTTGAAGCAAATAATTTAAGGTATAATGAAGAGCAAGCTTTCATCCTTAGGTCTCCAGGTTCATTTTAGTTCAGATGTAGGCTAGCTCTGTCCTCAGTTTTGAGGAACAGTTTTATATTTTTTCGTTTTTGCCAACAGTTTCCACTGGCCTCATCAGAACTAAATGTAACTGGCCCTGGAACACAAAGAAGATCATGTTAAACATATATCCTTAGAGTTTTGTTGTATCTTAATTAGTTTCCTGATTTCATTGGTATCTGGAGTCCCTCTACTCATACAACTCATAGTCAATGTCTTTCCTTTTATCTGTTTTCCATTTTTCCAGTGCTGACTTCTCATTTAAAGAGATTGATTTGGAGCTACCAAAACTATATAAAATGGTATTTTCCCATCCTTAACCTTAATTTTAGTTGGTATTGATTTGAACATTCATTCTAAAAAATCAATCTAAGTATACATTATACACAAATAGTCAAGTTTACAAGAATAATAGTGTGACCATGCTATAGCTAATATGAGTACTAAGATTGGGATTAAACAACCTGAGGCCCTGTTGCTTGAAGACATATTAAGTACTGTGAACAGAAAAACTGACATTCTTATGATACCCTATGCCAAGCAGTCTGCAATTAACTGATAAGACCTTAAATATAGCCAAGAGGTAATGAAATTACAGCAGGTATCAAAATTTGCAAGTGGAAGACTGGGCCCATTAGAGAAAAAAAGTACTTTTAAATCATACTGGAGGAGTCCATCCCACGTCCATTAGCCACCAACACTGTTGTCCACCATCAAAATACCAGACATGAATCTACACATAACATTGCACCACCCCTTTAAATCCATCCCTTTCTCCATTCTGGACATCACTTGTACCTCAGCTCTTGAAATTAGATACCTCTGCCTACCACCCGGTATTACTTTGTCCCATCCATATCAAATACAACACACATCTGTAATATTTCTCCATTTCTACTCATACCTGAGATTTGAATCCCAGAGGATGATTGCTACCTTCCACTTCAAGGGTACCCTGTGGATACTGGCTCCCAAAACGAACTTATGAGCCCCCATTGATGTTCTTCATATTAACAATCAGGCAGTAAATACCATAGCTCTCAGAATACATTTACTGAGAAGGTAAAGTAATAACAGCTACAAAAGACTGCTTCCCATAAAGCAGACTGCACTTTTTCACTCATACATACAGCATTTTTAGAAATAGTAGGCTGAAGCACAGTAGTGAAGAGGAACATATTAAGGTAATATGTATCAAATCTACTCACTACTCTGCTACTCATCCTTTCACTTAGCTATAACTTTTAACCTTCACTTAACGTGAGAAACAATGGTGTTCAAGTCCTATCTCTTATACTTATTAGTTGAACAAGTCACTTAATCTCGAATTGCTTTACTTTCTTCATTTGTAAAATTTAAAAGTTAGATTAGATGGCCTCTAAGATCCTTTCTAACTCTTATTCTTGGTTCTATAATCTATTAACTCAGATTCTGTTCTTGGAGTTGCCTCTAAGGTCTTTGTGAATCATATAGACCTTACAAGTGCAGCCATGTTTCAATGGTGTGGCTTGAGAAATAAAAAGAAAGGTCCAAATCTTTATTCCCATGCAAAATAACTCTTCCACTGGCTCCTGATCTTCTAGAACTTTATAGTATTAGGGATTAATTCCTTTCTCTAAGTATTTTCACAAGAAGAAATGAATTGCTTTCATTCATTTGTGAAGTATTGCTATTCATATTTTTATAAGAAGCATCTAGGTTCCATTGTGGATACAACTCTGTACCTACAATCTGAAAGACCTGAATTCAAATCTGACCTCAGATATTCACTATCTGTGTGACCCTGTGCAAATCACTTTACCCCTCTGTGTTTCAGTCTCCTTATTAGTAAAATGGGGATAATAAGAGCACCTAGGGTAGTTATGAAGATCAAATGAGATAACATTTATAAAGTGCTTTTCAAACCATAAAACTATATAAATGCTAGCTATTACTATTATTATTGTTATTTATATTATATATGTATAATTATTTATACCTCAATGTAAATGACTTTCAACTAAAGCAAAGTTTTGCTAAGGATTTAATAGAAACACACTAGGTACCAACAAGAGGGCAGGAGGGAAGAGACAGTGAAAATCAATATGAGGAATGAGAGGGATAAATGAAAGTTAAAGTGCACAGAAAGGAAAGATCAGAGGTGTCAAAGACAAACTTCCTATACTTGACAGTTATGCCTAGGGCCAACCTTACCTTCAGAGATGTACATGCCAAGCAAGAGAGGCCCTGGAGTTTGTATCATTTAAATCAATGTAGAGAGACAGAAGCAGTTTTAGTGTAAGAGGCCTGAAGGCCATCCCAAAACTAATCGATTTTAATGCAGGATGGTTGTGAGGAAACAGGAGACACCTATTAAGTAAATAGAATATTAAAATCCAAAGTCTATTGTCTTGGTACTAAATCACTGGACTCAAAGAAATTGTATAAAAAGAACTACGTAGTGCAAGATATTTCAAAACTTTCATCCACATACACACACACAGAGTGTACCTCTTCAAGAGAGACATTTCTAGTGAAATTTTGCTAGTTGTTTTATTGTTCATCTTACTATTTGTTCTCAGCAGATTTGATATAATGGATCAGAAAAACTTGGTGTTATTTTTAAGTGCTTTCATTTTTTCCCCTTTATATTACTGAAGTCTTAAAACAAACAGCAAGCTTCATTCAAAGTGTTATCTATTCAGGACTGTCATCTTATTTCTCTTTTGAAATACTCACATGGGGAACAAAAATATAAAGAGAGCACAGTGAAGAAAAATAAACAGGACCATACACAAATAATTCAAATGGACCACGTGCCAAGCTCATAACGGTAGAATTGTATGAAAACCGAGCAAAGCCAAGGAAATATGGTTTCCAAAACTAAATGTTCCAACAAAAATCAAGACCATTTTCTAGAAATACAAAGAATAAACATAAGGGACCCATTTGAAGGGTCATTCAATACAAAATTATTTTCTGGTATCTGAGGCATTCATTTGTCAGAGGCTCTGGCTTTGAGGTCCAACATGATTATGCCAATGACCTTGGAGGATAGAAGAGATGTAAAAGGAGTAAGGTAGCTGTTGTACATAGGGCCAGTGGCCAAACAATTAGTGCCCTTGTGAATAAACTGGTGTTCTCTCTTTTCCCTAAACAGTGTGGGAATTTTACTTTGACCTTTCAAAGAAAGAGCCTTTTACTAGCCAACTTGAACCTATTACACTCTATTTAAACTGAAGGCCTTAATGTCTAAAGAAAAACCTTAGATCACTGTGGCCCAAAGAGAAAATGCCATAGAAGGAAATGCTGCTCACAATAGGCAATTGAAGAACCTCTCTGCAGAGATGCCAACATATTCAAATCCATTTCCACTCATGGTATAAAACCTGCAAGTTTATGCTAATCCAACAGCCAAATAAAATGATGGTGGCAAATGGCACCTACTTCACAGGATTGTGAAAACCAAAAGAAATAATCTATGTAAACTGACTTGCTGAGTCTAAAGCTCCAGGAAACTGAGACATTATTATTATTTTAAAATAAGAATTGTATTTCTTAAATTGCTTTCCAACATGATCCCCCTTTGCACAAGGGGGAAAGGGAAGGGAACACATATTTATTGTCTACTTCAGCTAAGCATTGTGCTAAGCACTTTACGAATCTTTCCTTTGTTCCTCACAACAACCTTGTGAGGCAGGGGCTATTACCCACATTTTACTGTTGAGAAAACTGAGGCAAATAGGTTCAGAGATTTGTCCAGTCTCATATAGCTAGAAAGTGTCTGGGGCTGGATTTGAACTCAAACCTTCCTGACTATAGGTCCAGGGTTCTACACTACCCTTCCAGTATTCTTATTCTTTTATACTCCCCACACACTCTTTGATCCAGTGACATTGGCCTCTTTGTTGTACCATGAACAAAGCACCCCCCTCTCTCAGCTCTGGGCATTGTTCTCCAGCTGTCTCTTGTGACAATAATGCTTTCTTTGCTTCCTGATTTTCTTCAAATCCCACTTTCTACAGGAAGCCTTTCCTAATTCCTCTTAATTCTAGTGCCTTCCCTCTGTTAATTATTTCCTATTTATCCTGTACATAGTTTGCATATATATGTTTGCTTGTTGTTTCCTCCTCCATTAGAACATTACTTCCTTGAGAGCAAAGACTGTCATTTGCCTTTCTTTGTATGTCTGCAGCTTAGCACAGTGTCTGGTACATAGTAGGTGCTTAAAAGTATTTATTGACCAATTGACTGACTATCCACTGTGCCATCTAACTCCCTCAATTCAATCTGATGCACATTCAATACATAATGAATATCAATAAAAGAGAAAGCTAAAGTGTCATTCCCTCTATGGATGTGATAGGCTTTTGAAGAAGTTATACCAGTTAAAGTACATGAAATAATTTCATATAGTTCTTTCACTTTCAGAACTTTCACTTACATGCATAAAATTCTTGGACAAAGAATTCTTATCTATAATAGAGCATTTTCACACTTGATCCTTTATATTTATGAAATCAGTTATAAGCCTCTCTGATTGATAATTAGTATTTCACTCATTTTCCCTGTAATTCTCTAATGTATTGTTCTTTAACAATTAATCAATAATCACAGAATCTCAGAGTGGAGCAAGATCCCAGAGGACTAGTACAATCAATCCTTGAACAATAATATCCTCCACATATCCCTGACAAGTGATCATCCAGCCTTTGAAAACTTTCTCTTGCTTAAGGGGAAGCATATAATTTCCTCAGTCCATTCTGTTTTTAGGTAGCTCTAATTTTAAGGAGTTTTTCCCTTGCAGCAAGCTGAACATTTCCTCTGCATCTTCCATCCATTGCTTCTAGATCTCCTCTCTGGGGCTAAAGAAAACGTGTCTAATCTGTCTTTCAGAAAGAGAGCCTTTCAAATAATTAAAGATAGCATTTGTGTTCCCCTAAGTTTCCTCTTCTCCAAGATAAACGCTCCATTGCCAAATTAACTTGCTATTTGGAATACATATTATTGTGTAATAATTGCTAATAAATAGTATTTATATAGCTCTTTAAGGTTTACAAAGTAATTTACATATGTTATCTCATTTAATCCTCACAATACCATTTTAAGGCATTTGTTCCTTTACCAAAGGAGCTGTTTGGAATGCAGCTCTAGCACTCATTGGTCAGATATAATTTTACTTTAATGTTGTTAAAAAGAGAATCTTTTAAACTAAATATTTATATATACTGTAGATTTGTCATCATAGGTATACACAGACACCCATAAACATGATAGAGTTTCTAATCCCCATGGATAAAATTGATTTAAATTGGAGGTAGCTGGTAATACAATGGTAAAGACTTGAGTTCAAATCACTTAAAAGCTGTGTAACCCTGGCAAGTCATTTAATCTTTCTTTGTCTAAGTTTCCTCCCTGTAAAGTGGGAATGATAATAGCAGCTGCCTCAGAGGATTGTTGTGAGGATCAAATGAGATAATATTTGTAAAAGAGCACTAAGCACAGGGCCTGGAATATAGTAGATGCTGTCTTGTTGACTGATTGTATCAGCAATGCCATATTCACAATGCCTATGGAAATTACAGATATGCTGATATTATTATCCATCACAAAACACATCATGCTTGCCATATGGGGGGATAAGCTACAAAATTTATTAAAATACCAAAAGACTGAGTCCCAAAACCAGAAAGTGAAAGCCATCAGAGTAGTTATGAAATTGGCACAGGTAGATAAAGTAGAAAGCACCCACATTCTCAAGCCTTTAAAACAGAACAGGCTACCTCAGGCAAAGTCCTTGTCTCCCCACTCACAGCATCCACCCAGCATCCAGGAAGCGTGCTCCCAGCAGCTCCGGCCCCTGGCAGTCCTCAGCAGGAGTCCTTAGCAGAAATTCTGGCTGAATCAAAAAGGGCTTCGCGCTGCCACCACTGCCTCTGCTGCTGCTGCCGCTGTCCCCGCCACTGCTAGCCACCGCAGGAACTCTAGTTTTGCTTCTGCTTCCTCTTGCTCCGCCCCTTCCTGCTACATCAGCAAGTCCAATGGGGCATGGAAGATCTTTAAATCCCATAACCCTTACACTGATTCGATTCCACAAACATTCAAATCTTATTATATGGAGGCTGCCACGTAGTAACACAATATTGAAGGATGAGGAGTACAGGGAAGAAGACAAGATGTTTGCCCTTAAGAAGTCTACTGTCCAGAAAGGGTGATCATGTATAATATTATGTAGAAATAAATAATGTATCATCTAAGGAGTAGATCAAGTGCTATGAGAGTTCAAAAATAGAAGAAATAAATTGTGACTGGAAGGATCTGGGAAGGAGGAGGTGATGGCATTTGACTTGAAAGATGATTGACTTGTTTTTTGGTTTCGCTTTTTAATTTTTTTTGCTTTTTGGAGGGGGAAAGGCAGGGCAATTGGGGTTAAGTACTTGCCCAAGGTCACACAACTAGTAAGTGTTAAATGTCTAAGGCCAGATTTGAACTCAGGTCCTCCTGACTCCAGGCTCAGTGCTCTATTCACTGTACCATCTAGCCACCCTGATGAACTGACTTTTTTTTTAAAGCAATTGGGGTTAAGTAACTTGCTCAAGTTTACACAGCCAGTTATTTCTGGGTGTGGTGCTAAGTATCTGAGCCCGGATTCGATCCCCAGGTCATCCCAACACTGGGGCTGGTGCTCTTACTCACTGAGCCACCTGGCCACCCCTAAGAAATTGGGGTTAAATAACTTGCTCAAGGTTATATGGCCAGGTGTTTCTGGGTGGGTGCTAAGTGTCTGAGCCCAGATTCGATCCCCAGGTCATCCCAACACTGGGGCCGGTGCTCTTACTCGCTGTGCTACCTGGCTGCCCCTCAATTGACTTTTGAAAGATGGGCAATGGTATATCAGGCAGAAGAAATATTGTGGGGGTAGTGAAAAGCATGAATATGGAAAAGTATAAGTTAAATTTGAAAGCATTTAGATGGTGCAGTAGAATGCCAGTCCTGGAGTCAGGAAGAATCATCTTCCTGAGTTTAACTCTGGCCTCAGATGTGTTCTAGGTTTGTGATCCTGGGCAAGTCACTTAATCCTAGAGAAGGGAAATGGCAAATCACTCCAGTATCTTTGCCAAGAAATCCCCAAATGGGGTCATGAAGGGTCAGACATGACTGAAACGACTAACCATTAAAAACATAAATCAAATTTATACAAGTATTGATCAAATTTTAGGCATTGGGCATGGCTTGAACATAGATCACATATAAAAGACTAGTAGATAGGGTTTAAAATGTAAGTTGGGAAAGATTATATGGCTTTCAATAAATTTAAACTTCATTTGGTAGATAACAGAGAGCCTTTGAAAGTTTCTTGAATGTGAGTGCTAGGAAGCAGAAGAGTAGGAAGCTCTGGCAAGATCAGAACTGAATGTTAGAATGATGAGTCTGAAAGTTTTATCATCAGTGTAGGGTAGAATTGAAAGAGCAGATTCTGGAGTCTATTACAATAGTTCAGTTGAGAGATAATGTGTAGTCTGAACTATGGTGGTGATCATGAGAAGGGAAGAGAAGGAACAGGAAGAATATTCAATTCTCATGGCTGGGTCGATTAAATAAAAGTGACAGCACTACCAGAGTTAAGTTAGAGATAAAGTGCTTTACCAAACTAACAAAGGATTCAGGCTTAGATAAGATAGTAACAGAATTCATTTGGTTTAACAAAAGATAAGAAAAAAAAATCAAGATAAATAATGAAAAAGAGTAGGAATGTAGGGGAAAGTGACAGAATGATGGGTGCTGCCCAGACATCTTATTGTCCCTGTGATCCTTGCCCCAAATGGGGAGAATTTGTCAGTTTTCCCAAACAAAATTAATGCATGTAGGATAAAAAGCAAAGTGTAGCCTATGGAAAAAGCTATTAAATATCTCTGATAAGGAAGGGCTTAGCATTTAATAGATAGAGACAATTAACAAAAAAATATATGATCAAAAGTTAAGGATATGATAAGTTATTGAAAGAAGAACTGAACAACCATGTGAAAGAATTCTCCAAATCACTAATTGTGGCAGCAAGCACCCCAAGCGTCCTCAGGGTCACTACCAACACAGGTTCTTAGATCTGCTTTGTTAAAGGAAAGCAACTCAAAATGGGTTAACAAGCTTACTTTAATCAGTCAAATATGTATCGTTTACCTAGTTCAGGGGAAAAAGGTCAGCACCCTGAAATTCAAAGTATACAGGCAGAATTATCAAGACAGAAACAGATCAAGTAGACAGATCTCCAAACTGTCCAACCATTACATCCATACCCAATCAACATCTGGGTTTCAACATCTGGGTTTTTCAAAGCCGGGGGACTCTCAACAACGGCTTCCCATAATTCAGATCAAATCACAGAACACTTCTCAAAGTGAAGCTACACATCAGGGCTTATATAGCCTTCTCCTGGCTCAGAGAATGTAACAAGCTTATTGACCCACTGTCCAATCAAGAAGTATCTACTGAAAAACAAGCCTCCCACCCCAGGCTCCAGGTGCACTTTAGCCTAGGGGCAGGGAAGATCTTTAAAATTTACATTCCCATTACACTAATAAGAAATACAAGCTAAAACAATGATGAGGCCTTTACTTTCACATATTATATGCTATAGCAATGACAAATGTAATTAATGGAGAAGCATAGAAAGATTTACATAAACTAGTACAAAGTAAGTAGATACAGAATTACAAGCATTGTTAATTAAAAGAACAGCAACTGAAAAACAATTCAAGATAAATACAGAAAAATTATAAAGAACAAGCTTGGTCCAAATAAATGATGAGAAGACTTCAACTCCTTTGCAGAAGTAGGGAGCAAATTAGTATGGAATCTTTCATATGATATATAAGATTTTTTTTTTTGATATGTGGAGTGTTTTTTTCTGATTCTTATTCATTTAAAAATTCATTGTTATAAAAGATAGATCTCTGGGAGGAGGGAAGAGATAGAAATGGTTAGCAGAGAGAATCTAAAGAATGTAAAACCAAAAAATAAAAATCTATTATTTTCTTTACTGAAAGGAAGAGATAGATGTGAGAGAAGCAGAGAAAGTAGAATTGGCAGGTTTTGATGACTGCTAGATGTGCAAATGATGGTCAGACTCAGTCACTGTATCAGATGGTTTTCTAATTGATTTTTCTTTACCCCAAGGGAGGTTTCAGTCTGGAATGCTGGAGAGGAAGATGTGAAATGACAATGATGTAAAGGGAAAAGGCATCAGTAAAACATTTTTTAAATGATCTCCTCCAGTAAAGGAAAATATTTAGGTCCTCCACAATCTGGTTCAAATCTACATTTTCACCTTTATTTCATGGCCTCTTTATTCTAAGCAAACCAGACTACTAGTGATCCCTAAACTTAACATTTTGACTCCGATCTCTGTGCATTCATGTAGAGCATGCCTCATGTTCTCTACCTTATTTCTGTACCAGTAGAACATAAGCTCCTTGGGAAGCCAGGCTTGTTTAATTTTTGCTTCTTTGTACCCTACATTATGATGCCCTGTACAACAAAATTCTCTGTTTGACATTTAGAGTCATCCAGCCTACCTTTCCAAGTTTATGAGGAGATTAAAATAGTACATTTTCCCTACCTCCACATAGTTTACAATTTCATATAATTTTGCCTTGGACCAATAGCAGCAAAACTACTGAGGCATAGTGGATAAGGCACTGGAATTGTAGTCAGGAAAACCTGGGTTCAAAGTGTGCCTCAGACACTTACTAGCTTTGCCACCCAGGGCAAATCTCTCAACTCCTCTGGGCTTTGGTTTCCTCATTTGTTTAAAAACAACAACAGCAACAACAACAAAATGATAGATGGTCTCTTAGGCTCCTTCTAGCTCTAAATACTTTGATGATCCTATTACACATTCTATCTACTGTATGAACAAACCAGTTGAGTTGCTGCTCTTCATAAGGAACATTCTCCCATCTTCATGTCTGTCCACATCTTGCATCCTGTTACTCATTCTGGAATGAATTCCTTCCTCATTTCTACCTCCTGGAATCCTTGGCTTCTTCCTTGTAATGGGAATTTGAAGACCTTCCCTGCCCCTTAATGAGCCTTGGGGAATTTGAAGACCTTCCCTGCCCCTTAATGAGCCTTGGGGAATTTGAAGACCTTCCCTGCCCCTTAATGAGCCTTGGGGAATTTGAAGACCTTCCCTGTTTTGAAAATAAACTCTGCTCCCTAAAAGGCTGAAGGCAGTCACATGGAGCCTGTGGTGGGAGGAGCTTGGTAAAGGGTGGAGCAGAGTCCACAGGAAGCTGGGAGTCAGAGCTAGAGAGATGGTGGGAGAGAGAGGATGCTTAGGCAAGGAGATAGAGAGGTTTGTGAGTAAAATATTGGTCATATGTTGGTTTGTGGGAAGGCTAAAGGATGGCATGGCTCTCTGCTACATTGTGGCATATTAACTTTTATAGTGCTATGATGGATTTGGTTTTCTGGTGTTGGGATTCGGTTTTCTGGTGTCTGAATAAATGTTTTGCTTCTATGTTCTATATGGAGAGTTTGTTATATTTTGCAATGGAGCACCATACAGAAATATTTATAGTCATGATACTGACTGTGGGCGCTATAAATATTGCACTGGCACTGCATTTCTATGCTCATTTCAACTACTAACTCCCATTTAAATCTGCCAATTGCTGGCTTCTCCTCCCTGCTTCCCCCAAATACCTTGGGTTTGTTTATATATGTACATATTGTTCCTTCCCATAGGATTTAAATTCCTAGAGGGCAGGGATTGTTTTATTTTTTATTGCTAGCACAGTGCCTTGAACATAGTAGGTGCCTAATAAATGTATGTTAATTGCTCATACATGGTATATGCTTTCATGTTGTTCAGTAGTTTTTCAGTCATGTCTGACTGTTTGTCACACCATTTGGGGTTTTCTTAGCAAAGCTACTGGAGTGGTTTGTCATTTCCTTCCCCAGTACATTTTACAGATGAGGAACAGTGACAGATAAGGTTAAGTGACTTGCCTATGGTCACATAGCTAGTAAGTGTCTGAAGCCAAATTTGAATTCAGGAAGATGAGTTTTTTGACTCTGGGCCTGGTGCACTATCCCATTGGACTACCTAGCTTTCCCCAATATGTGCTTAACACATTTAAAAAAGTTATATTGAACTCTGAGAGATCAGTTTTTATGTTAGGGATCAGATTTGGCACAATCAAAAGTTCGAATAATTCTCTTGTTTTATAAATATCTGTTTATTTGTCTTAGGTCCCTTCTGGATGGTAAACTCACTGTGGGCAGGGATTTTGCTTTATTTAAGTATCGTTCCTATTTCAGAACCTATCAGTGTATAGGTGCTTTGTTAGAACACTGTTGAAACAAACTGAATTGTTAGATTCCTTTTAAATAATTTGAAGTATTCAAAGAAAACTGTATATTTTGTCCCCTCTCAGAGTCACCTCATAGGCAATTTACTTTGGACCCTGGAACTGATATTGAGGAAGAGTCTGGTCCTTTTGTACTATTCCAAGTGAACAGCCTTGTGATTTCTCTTAGAGCAGGTTGCTTTAATGGGTGCCCAAGAGTAATGTAAAGTTGACAAGTAAAAAGGAATTAGTATTTATTGCCTATGAAAATATGGCCCTTAAATAAGCAACTTCCTAATAGAATGCCATTTGCTTTGTTTTATTTTAGGATGGTTTACTTCACCATGAATAATAATTTTATATTATAAACTTCCCAGGAAAACAAAATTTTCATTCTAAGAAAACAGTTCAGACAATGCTGTTAAATCATAAAAGGGAGGGCAAGAATACTCCTAAAAATAAATTCTCCTTTAAAGCTTCTATATTTTTTCAGTTGTTTCACTCAGGTCCTACTCTTTGTGACCCCATTTGAGATTTTCTTAGCAAAGGTATTAGAGTGGTTTGCCATTTCCTTCTCTGGCTCATATTTTACAGATAAGGAAACTGAGGTGAACAAGGTTAAGTGACTTGGCCAGGGTCACACGGCTAGTTAGGTTTCTGAGGTCTCATTTGAACTCCGGTCTTCCTGACTCCAGGCCTGAGGCTCTATCCACTGTCCCATCTAGCTGCTCCCAAAGACAACATAGATGTTCCCCAACCTAGAAAGGGTATTGGTTGGTTGTCTCAGTTGTGTTCGAGTCTTGGCAAAGACACTGGGATGGTTTGCCATTTCCTTCTCTAGATCATTTTACAAAAGAAGAACTCAAGGAAAGAGGATTAATTGACTTGCCCAAGGTCACATAGCTAATAAATATCTAAGGCTAAATTTGAACTCAGGAAGATGGCGTCTTTTTGAATCCAGTCCCAGCACTCTATCCTCCATGTCACCTAGCTACCTTACAGCTTCTTAACTACAAGTTTTCTCATTTGGCCCTTGAAATACACACACACACACACACACACACACACACACACACACATTCCATGCACATGTGCTTATACATATACCTGCATGAGTACATACATTCACAAACACATACATTCTGGCAGTTTCAGTTTGGAGTTTAAAGTTGTTACAACTTAAAACATTTTCTAACTATTAGAATTGCACAAAAGCAGAATGGTCATAGTGAGATAGCAAAGTAGATAAGAGTGTTGGGCTTGTAGTCAGGAAGACCAGAGTTCAAATACTTTGAGATATTTACTAGCTGTGAGACTCTTAAGTTTTTTTTTTTTTAACCTCTCTGAGCTGAGGTCTCTTCATCTGCATAAAAGGGATAACAACAGAGCTGACTTTCCAGTGTTCTGAGTATCAAATTAAATAGTATAGGGAAAGTGCCTTAAAGGGCTACATAAAATGCTAGCTTTTTTGTAGTAACGAGTTCTCTCTTCATGGTAAATAGTCTATCAGACGATGGACGGTCACCTGTTGTGATATTTTAGATGGGATTTCTGCAGGGAACAAAATAGTTTTCTTTGGGTCACTAAGGACCTTGAATGCTGGAGTTGTGTTTTTACTATGAGGGAGCCATGAAAGATTCATGAGAAGTGGGCAGTTGTCTTATCAACCTCAGCAAGTCAACAGAAACCTTTTCTATGATGTAGTTTAAAGAGCACCATTTATTTATTTGGATATTGGATGTTCCTAGCTCACGCAGGCTGGAAGTACATCAATCAACTGCTCATGGGCTAGATTCCAGTACTGATCAACATAAGAACTTTGACATGCTCTGTTTTTCCAAGCTGGATCAGCTTGTCCCTTCCTATGTGAACCCTATCCCCTCCCTGAGGCTTATTATATTGATGCCAGACAGAAGCAAAATCACCTTTAGTCCTACTGCAGCTCAGACTCCGGAGCTCAAGGGATTCACTAGCTTAGCCATCCCAATAGCCCAGATGATAGGAATGTTCCACTGTACCTGGCCACAGAATGAATTTAAATTATTTCTAGTAGGACAATTTAATTGTTTTTTTCACAGTTGTAAAATGCAGCTAGGTAGCACTGTGCCAGGTCCAGAGTCAGGAAGATTCATCTTCCTGAGTTCAAATGTGGCCTCAGACACTAACCAGCTATGTGACCCTGGGAAAATTACTAACTCTTGTTTGCCTCAGTTTCCTCATCTGAAAAATAAGCTGGAGAAGGAAATGACAAACCACTCCAGTATCTTTGCCAAGAGATCCCCAGATAGGGTCAAAAAGAGTTGAGCACAACTAAAAACAAATGAACATCAACAAAACAAAACAAAAATTTGTAAAAGAATACTTCCTGCTGTCTTTATGGAATCAGAAACATGTTGGTAAGCTAACATTTTCATATAGCATTTTAAGGTTAACAAAGTGCTTTGTATATGTTAATTCATTTAATTTTATCCTCCATATTAACTCATTTGATTCTGAATCAAATCACCTGGGCTGTTATTGAAATAGTCAAATTTTTGTTCCCCCTGCCTCAAATCTCTCCTCACTCCAAGCCATCTTCTGCTCAGCTGTGAAACTGAACTTTCTAAAGCAGAGGTATGATCATATCATCTCCTTATTCAATAAACCATAGTGGCTCCCTGTTACCTCCAGGATCAAATATAAATAACATCCTACATTTAACTTTTAAAACCCTTCACCACATAGCCATTTCTTATCTTTGTAGTTTTCTTATACCTTAATCTCTCGCTTACTACGTGAGCACTGACCTTTTACTATTCTTTGAATTCGAAGCCGGCTCCTACCTCTCAATGTTTCCACTGGTTGCTCCCTGTGTCAGACAGATTCTTCTTCCTGCTTTCCATCTCATAGCTTCCCCGGCTTCATTTAAGTCTCAGCTAACATTCCACCTTCTGAAAGAAGCCTTTCTGGTTTTCCTTACCGGAGTGTCTCTCCTCTGAGATGATCTCTAACTTATTTTGTGCGCACCTTGTTTGCACAGAATTGTCTCCACAATTACACTGTTTTAAGAAGAGGGATATTTTTGTTCGCCTTTCTTTGTATCCCCAGTGCTTAGCACACTGGCTGGCACATAATAAATCTTTGTTGCTTTGACTTGTCAGCCTCAGTTTCCCTGGCAGCATCAATAGTAGGCATACAACAACCTGTCCGACTTGCAAGACTTTAAGTAAATAGATGACTACTTGTAGAGAGTATTTTTCATCAGGTGCCAATTAGACTACACTATCTTAAAGGTCCATTACTACTCAGAGCTTTCTGTGATTCTATAGTAAATATTAACTTGTACTTTGTAAACCATATAGTAGTGAATTAATGCTTTAATTAGATTTTTTAAATAAAGAAGAATTTATGTAGGAATTAAAGTTTGTATTCAAAATTTCAAATTAGTTTAGCCTGATTTGCTTAGCAGCATTATGTGAGGGCAGGGTCCTGCTTTAATTGTGGTATCTCTTTTCAGCTCCTAATATAGTGCTTTGTACATCACATAAGGAGTTGCTTCATTTTTTTCTAAGGCTAGCTATATAGCTTGGATTTGTATATTTTCCACTTTAATGCAAAGGACTCTTTCTATAATTTTGGTTGACTGGATGTATCTTTAACTAAGTTTTATTCCTTCTTCTTCTTTTAATTAGCTTTGTTAGTTTGGGAAAGCCACTTCACCTGATGTCTGCTTCCCATTCTATGAAATAGGGATATTGGATTAGATGTTATCAGTTGAAAAATTTAGATATGTAGTTTTTTTTTAAATAAAAATTCCAAAGAGCAGGCCCATTTTTATTCTTGGGAGGAGGTAGACACCTAGAAGCAGACGATTGCTTTGTGCAAAAATTTAGAGGTCATGTAATTCAACTTTCTATTCCATGAAAAGTTTCCTTTAACAATATTCTTGAGAGTCAGTTGACCATCCAACCTCTCCCAAAATACTTTCAACAATGGGGAGCTCACTAAGTATTTCAAAAAGAACCTCATTCTAATTTTGTACCACACTAATTGTTTTTTATAAGTTCTACTTTATTTTGGCTTAAAATCTGCCTTTCTATAAAATCCACCCATTTCTCCTAATACAATCCTCTGAGACCAATCACTCTTCCATATAAAAGTCATTTAAACACTTGAATAGTCATGTTCTCTCTAAGTTTCCTCTTTCCCAGCATCTCTTGTTCCTTGGAATATTGTTTCCATGCCAGGCACATCTAGGGGCATTTATACTTCTCTGTTGACTAGTACTGAGCTTGCCATTTCCAAAAAAAAAAAACATTTATAATCCTTTCCCCCTAACATAAATTACTGTCAAGACCTATGCCCCTCACCCTCTACCTGTCCAGTTGATTTTTTTCAATATAAGCACTGAATTTTAATGTTATCATTGTCAACTTTCATCTTGATAGGTTCTGCCCATCATTTCAACCTGTCAAGGTTTGTTTTATTAGATACATTTTTGTCATCCAATGTTTAAGCTCTCCTTTCCAACTAGGTATTATCTTCAACGATGATAAGCATGCTATGTATATCTTCATTCAAGACATTCATTAAAACATCAAACAACATAGGACAACACACAGAGTCCTGAAGCACACTACTGGAAAATTCTTCTGGGCTGGCAGTGATTCTTTGATGCTAAGAATATGATCACTCATCAATGAAGCCAATTAAATGGACAATTATCTAGTTCATAATTATCCACTTTGTCTACACGGATACCCCGAGTTGTTCAGTACTCTACAACTTTTTGTGACCCTATTTGGGATTTTCTTGGCAGAGATACTGAAATGGTTTGCCATTTCCTTCTCCAGCTCATTTAACAAATGAGGAATTGAGGCAAACAAGGTTAGGTGACTTGTCCATGGTTACAGAGCTAGATTTGAATTTATAAAGTGGGTCTTCTGATTGTAAGCCCAGTGCTCTATCCACTATAGCACTCAGTTGCCCCCTCAGAGACCATTTCAAATATTCTGCTAAGATCTAAATACATTTACAACATTTTGTTATTTTATCACAGGATCATAGATTTGGAGCTGGAAGAGACTTTAGAGGTTATCCAGACCAACCCCTTCATTTTACAGAAAGGAAGTAAACCCTGGAATGTTTAGTGAGAAGCCCAAAGTCATGTAAATAATAAATGACCAAGCTGGGATTTGAACCCAAGTCTTGTCACTGCAAATCCAGCTCTCCAATTGCCTACAGCCCATCTAGTAACCTTAGAAAGAAATGAGGTTACTATGACATGACTTGTGCTTAGTGAATTCATGCCAATTTGTAGTAGTACAGTTCAAGTTCAAGGTTAAACATGGTGCTAGAAAGGTATTGTTCAGATACATAGGTATCCTCTCAATGTAGTGTGCTATCCATCAACATTTAGTAGGAGATTTTTCTGTTCTTCTTTTTTTGGAGTGGGCAGCCAATACCCCAGGCTCTGAGGAAATGAATGAAAACTTACCAGGCAAATTTCAAAGTGGGTTGCATGACAATATAAGTCCTAGGAATCACCCTGGGAGGGTACTACAGCTGGAGTAATGATATCTTCCTTGTTTCTCCTCACGATGAGAAAAAAAAAATGCAAAAAGTGATTGTTCACAGACCTCAGTTGTGAATGAGCTTTGTTGCTCAGGAATGACAAGTTGCTGATATGCAGAAGGGATGGGTGATATTTCTTGCTTCTCATGGTGTATGTTTCTGTATGTTAATGACTTGTTGGGAAGCTAAAATAGTAAGGTACCAGAATTGATACAAATATGTATTCTCTTGCAATAAAATTGATTATGACTTGATCCAAGTGCTTAATAATTGGGACTAACTCTGACCATATGTAGCTGTGATAGAATGTGAATTCTTCAGAGGGTGATAATATACAAGTCTTAACCATAGTGTAACTTACAGTTTCCTAAAAAAGAAAAAAAAAACCCATGAACTCGAAGAACAATTACATCAGATGCGATGTCTTCTTGACTTTTTTGTGGATTGGATTTAAGTGAGGCAGAGTTGCACAAAGTACCCAGTCTCTCTCTTCCAGAATCATTGAAATCCAATGACAAGACAAAAATCAAGACAACTGGGGATAATCCAGGATGACCTTGGCATTTTCAACATCTGACCCAGCTCTAAGCACTCCACAATGTCTGCTTCAGTCTCCTCGATGGCCTTTGGAAAAAAATTGTTCTCATCAGCCTATTTCTTCAGGAAAAGTCTTCACATACTTGGGGCAGACATTCTCCTAACTCACAGACAGGTTTTAAATCTGTCAGTCACCCTCAACCTGGTTTAGCCAGTCTGCCCAGACCATTTTACTGGGGTGTGGCCCCTGCAACAGCTTCTTGGAGCCATAGATTAGAGTTGGGTGACAAGTAGACAGCAACAGTGGGTGAGCAGCCCTGAGAAGGGCTCAGCCAGCCCTCACACCAGAGGTATTAGTCCTCCCTGAACATCCCATACACCCCAGTAATAGGATATTTTTATAGAATAACACTTGGGAAAATGAGGCAGATAGGGAGGAAAATAAAAACTTTGAATATTCATTACCTTATATGTTTATGACATTTCAAAATTTTGTTTAGAGCTGGTCTAACTCAGGAGATTGTATTATAAAGAAACAGGACATTTAGATAGAAGCTACAAGCACCTGTAACGCAAATATAGTCATATTCTAAGATAACGTGTTGATTTCCTCTGAAAATCTATATCTTGTCCCACCAGGCAAATTTCCAGAGCTTGTATGAAAATGCTAAAAGCAATCTCTCAAGCAGTCCAGAGAATAATGAGTGTTGGAGCTCTGCAGAAAATGTCTTCTGCATCATGTTCTGAATATTCTAAAAGAAATAGGTGAAAGGAATTTGTCTGCCTGCTTTAATCAATAAAATTAAGTACAGCATAGCTACCTAGAAATTAGCAATCAAGGCAAACTCTAAGGCTTGAGATACACCCAATTTATATTCTTGAACCCTTTTTCTTTTCTTAAACTTATGGCACCTAACTTATTTGGGAGCAGGTATTTTAGATTTAAATGTTGCAATGCTCCATTTGAATAGCATGGTTATTGAAAAATAATCATAGAAGATAGTACATTTTTATTAAATTATATTGCTGCAAAAAGACAAAGAACTGGGCTCATAATTGAACAAGAGGATGCTGAATTGCCTTTGGGAAATTGTGCAGTTCTTTTAATGACTCCAAGAGACTTCCTTCTCTATAAAGTGAGGGAAGCTGAATTAGATGATTTCTGAGTTCTCTTCCAGCTATGATCTATAAAATGACTTGCAGAACTACTATAACCCTACAAAATTTTACACTTTTAATTAACAAAAAGAGGAAAGGTAAGAGCAGTTGGTTTGAAATTAAATATATATATATATATATGGGTTGTTTCATTGTTCTACTTGTTTTATTTATTAGCAATAGAATAAAATGTGGGTGAATGAATTTATCATCATAACAGATTGGAATATTATAATATTTAAATAAAAAATATTATTTTGTAGTGCAAATGAAGTGTTCTGAATTACCTACAGATAAAGCAACATCAAGTACATTATTTTCTTTTAAATATAATTATATATAAAGGTAAAAAAAAAAGCAAGGATTAAGACATTTGATCTACTATGACCATGTTGCAAAGCAACTCATCCAGAGTTTTATAGAAACATAAGTGTATACATATGTAAAATCTAATTTTAAAAAATGATATTAACAGAAGTTTAGCAAAGGCCTTCAAAATAGGGCAATAAAGTTTATCTATTTCTTTTTTTTTAAGCATTCGGGCTTAAGTAACTTGCTCAAGGTTACACAGCCAGGTGTTTCTGGGTGGGTGCTAAGTGTCTGAGCCCAGGATTCGATCTCCAGGTCATCCTGACACTGGAGCCCATCTTACTCGCTGTGCTACCTGGCCGCCCCAGTTTTTCTGTTTCTTGTAAATCATCTATCTGTACAGGAAGGAAATTAAAAATAGAGGATGTTATTTTGTTTCTTTATCATTGCTCAAAATTCTTGATCATGTTAAAATTTTAAACTATTTCTCAGATGTAATTAGGAAATCTAATAGTCATAAATCTCAAGAGGAGTCAGAGGTGATAGAGTTTGAGACCTGAGTTTAAATACTGCCTTAGACATTTCCTGGCCGTGTGACTCTGAATATGTCACTTCACCTCTCTCAATTTCAATTTCCTCATGTATAAAAAAGGTTGTTCTGATGATCAAATGGGATAATACATATGTAAAGTGCTTTGAAAACTTTAAAGTGCTATAGAAATGCTAACTATTATTACTATTGTTGTCAATTTTTATTAAATAGGATTGTTTTCTGTTTCTTAGCAACTCCCAAAGATTACCAAACTAGATTCTTATTTCTTGGAAAGTCCTGACTTTATAGCTGATTGAATTGCTTTTTTTAAATTATGGTATGCTTGCTTTCCCAGATTATCAAATTGATATGGTGTCACTGCATTTTTTTTTCTTTTTTCTTCAAAGTTTCTTGGTTATTGTGGTTCATGTTTTAGTAAAAACTATCCAGTTTTTTGGAAACAAAATGAATGATTTGGTTTTGAGCGGTGAGGATGAAGGGCACTTGAAATATTTTCAGAAAATTTGTTTTATTCTTTTAATGACACCGCCATTCTCCCAGTCATTCCTATATGCCTCATACTGATGTCAGACTAATCTTCATAATGTTGGTACTTCTGCATGTGACCCTTCAATTGCTCCCTCTGTATTGGCTAAAATCCGAATGCTAGGCTCTATTTCCAGCCCCAAAGAGCTATTCAATTTTTTTTTGCATTTATGTTGTCATTGTCCAGAAAAACTGTTCTCTCTCTGTCTCTGTCTCTCCCTCTGTCTCTCTGTTTCTGTCTCTGTCGCTCTGTCTCTCTCTCTGTCTGTCTCCCCCCCTCTCTCTGTCTGTTTCTATGTCTCTGTCTGCCTGTTGCTCTGTCTCTGCCCTCCCCTCCCCACTTTTTTCCTTCCCTTCTTCCCTCCCTCCATGTTTTTGTCTCTGTTTCTCTGTCTCTAGTCGTTTCTCTTTTTCTTTATGTCTCTTTTCCCTAGCTGTCTCTTTCTGGTTGTTTCTCAGTGTGTCTCTATCTCTGTTTGTCTATCTCTATGTCTCCAGCTGTCTCTAGCTATCTGCGTGTTTGTTTGTTTTTTCTGTTCCTGCCTGAGCCTGAAACACACTCTTCTCTCCCTCCCCCCAAAATCATCGGCTTTTTCTTGCTGGATGAAAACCTCTAAGCTTCTGTTGTGATTCCCAGCCAGTGATGTCATAGGAAACCAATGGGATATACCTGCTAGAGACCCTGTCCTTCTCCATAGATCCCTTACCTTCTTCTATATCCTATCAGCTACACTGATGCATGAAATGATGATTGTGTGCCATTTATCATGGACTTCCTCCTTCTATTGTCAACACTCTAGACAATGTGGCAACATCCTTTGTTGTTGCTATTTTCTATTTTTCCCCATTTAATTTTGAAAATGTCAGCTAGATGATAGCTTGGGGTGAGGTGGCTACTGCCGCAGTCCCAAATTCATATCCTTGGGTATCTTAAATTTAGCCACATAGCCTTGTGTGCTAATAAATAACAAATATTATATAATAAATAAATAAAGGACTGTTACTTTCAGTATTGCCTGAATGGTATAATTGTTCTACAAAAACTCTGTAACTGCTGGAACTACTGCATCAAACTGGAATCTACATGTGTAGGGTTAATGGTATATAAGATCTTCCCTGTCCATTAATAAGCCTATGTGACCACATATGTTCCTTCTTCCCTTGGAACGTGGGCCGTGTTCCCAAGTCTAAAGGTACACAGGTATTTCAATCATGGATGTCTTGCTGCTTTGAGCTCCGGCCCAAATCACAGCTGTGACACACCCTGAGTCACATAGAACCCATCAGGTGAAAACTACATATATTCAGGGAGATTTAAATTACCTTGGGGGAGGAACTTGCCTTAGGGGAAGTCTGCTTAGGAGAAAGCTTGCTTACAGGGAAGCTTGTTTGCTGGAAGGCTTTCACACCTTTTGGCATGTGTCAGTTAGGCACTGAGTGATGTAAGTTGTGATGCCTTGTGGCTCTGTGCCTGTTAGTTGAATACTGCATATACTAGGAGGTTGGCATTTTACTTTTAGGCTCAGTCATGGGAAGAATATTTCTTTGTGATTTGGCCAGATGAGACTCCTCTGGGTAGATGTTGTTAAGGAGCATCAACCTCCACCCCCATTTTGTGAACCCAGATGTTGGTGCTCCCTAGTCTGGTGATTAGGTATCTATTACTCTGTTTAGGCAGTTGGAACCTTGTCTATTGGATTCTTTATTAGATATTAACTTATCTCTACATATATATAGTTAAAGTAAGATTATTGACCCCTTTAAAACTGTCTTTCCTTTAGAAAAGCACATCATAGAACCTGTCCTAGCAGCCCACCCTTTATGACAGAGAGGTTGCCAATACAACATGTGATGATTTTTCCATCCTAAAACATTTTTGTTTACTCCTTCCTATACTTTGGAGACCTCCTTAGAATTATTGAGAACTTGATTTGCATCCCTTTTATGCACTTATATTTCATATTATTATTTTAGATAGTTATATTCCTGTCTTATCTCCCCTACTAGACTATAATCTTCTTGAGGCCACATTGCAAATATTATTTATCTTTAAATTTATCTCCATTGCTTAGTAGTGTTTTATACCTAATAAATTTTTGCTGAATTAAAAAAAAGGAAATTTTAAATTAAATTTGAAATATTTTAACTATAAATGGTACATACCAGTAGAATAATGATCAGTCAGTATTTATCATATACCCATTCTGTGTCAGGAACTGTATTAATCACAGGGAATACAGAGAATGGCAAAAAAAAAAAACCCAGGCCCTTATTGTCAAGGAGCTCACAGTCTAATGAGGGAGATAACATGCAGGGAACTATGTACAAATAAACTAAATCCAGGACATCTCAGAAGGAGGCACTAAGATTAAGGAAGGTGGAGGAAGACTTCTTGCAGAAGGTGCAACTTTAGCTGAGACTTGAAGGAAGTTAGGGAAGCCAGGAAACAGATGAGAAAGAAGAAAATTCCAGGCATGGGGGACAGTCAGTAAAAATGCTCAGTAAAGAGAGATGAAATGTTCTGTGTAAGAAACAGTTTTTAGATTTAGCCTAATAAAACCAAAATGGCACAAATCACAATAAAATACAATGCTTCCATTAATTTCAGATTCTGACTTGGTTGTTTATTTGAAGTTCAGATATTCTATATAATTAAAAAGTAAACATGGCCTAAAGTTTGAAAGAAAGAAAAAGTTCCATAAAGAGGTCAATGTTCTCAAGCCCAAGGATTCTTCTGAGTCCAAACTATTTTCTTTTGAGAACTAAAGTGGAGGTGGTGGAAGAGCATTAGCCTTCGACTTTAGAGAAATGGGTTTGAAATGCAGCTCTGAGAAAGCTACATGATTTCAGGCAAGTGAAAAAAATCCTTGTGAGACCTCCTTTTTCTGTCAAATGGGCATAATATGACTTGCACTATTTATCTCAAAGGGATGTTCAACAGAAAATACTTAATAAACTTCAAAATCACTAGCCAGATATAACTTATTTCAGGTTAGTAGGTAACTTTTTAATACTTTGAAGTAAGGGGCATCCAGGTAGCACAGCGAGTAAGAGCACCGGCTCCAGTGTCGGGATAACCTGGGATCGAATCCAGGCTCAGACACTTAGCACCCACCCAGAAACACCTGGCCGTGTAACCTTGAGCAAGTTACTTGACCCCAATTGCTTAGGGGCGGCCAGGTGGCTCAGCAAGTAAGAGCACCAGCTCCAGTGTCAGGATGACCTGGGGATCAAATCCAGACTCAGATACGTAGCACCACACCCAGAAATAACTGGCCGTGTAACTTTGAACAAGTTACTTAACCCTGATTGCTTAAAAAAATACTTTGAAGTAAATAGATTGTAAGGTTATAATATGCTGAATAATACCTAAGACATTATAACATCAGGCAATAATTTAAGGATGCTTTACTTGTTGATCAACATTGTCACGGTTATTCTTTAAATTATTAAATATAATCTAACAGGATGTTGATGCAATTCATTTTCCCATTCTAAAATTTGTTTGTATTTCATTTTGTATAATTTCTGTTCCAATATTACAATCCAGAGATTTAAGACAAATATACTGCTCATCATGGGATTCATTTGTGGATAGCAAAGTCAGTAAATGATCTTATTCAAAATTAAATTCTTCCTGCTTTTGTATGCCCCAAAGAGAAGTAGGTGGTAGGCATGGAGTCAGGAAGACCTGAGTTCAAATCCTTCCTCAAACATTTACTAGTTATGTGACCCTGGGCAAGTTGTCTTACTTCTCTGTAACTTGGTTTACATATCTGTAAAGATGGGGGGTGGGGGGGAATGGATTTAATATCCTCTAGGACCAATTGCGGTTTTAAATCTGTGATCCTATAATACAGGAATCCTAAGAGTTGGGAGGGACCTCATATATCCTCCAGTCCAACCCATCCATGAATCAGCCTCCTCTCTACTATAGCATAAGTGGTAGTAGAGACCACTTACAACTGGTCATAACTTCTGATCAAGAGTATGGAGTCTATTTCATAGGTCAATTGGTTTACGCTCAAGAAAGCATCAGGTAGGGGCAGCTAGATGGTTCAGTGAATAGGGCACTGGCCCTGGAGTCAGGAGGACCTGAGTTCAAATCCACCCTCAGACACTTAACACAAAAACTAGCCATGTGACCTTGGGCAAGTCACTTAACCCCAATTGCCCTCCCCTCCTCCCTCCAAAAAGCCAAAAAGAAAAAAAAAAAAGAAAGAAAGCATCAGGTATGCTGAGTGAAGTGAGCAGAACCTGGAGAACATTGTACATAGTAACAGCCACAGTGTGGGATAACTGACTTCTCAGCAATGCAAGGACTAAAACAATTCCAAAGGACTCATGCTGGAAAATGCCATCCACATCCAGAGAGCGAGAGAGCTATGGAGTCTGAATGCAGAGTAAAGTAGACTATTTTTTTTGTTTTGTTTTGTTTCCCATGGCTTCTTTCATTCGTTATAATTCTTCTATACAACATGACTAATGTGAACATATGTTTAATAGAAATGTATATGTAAAGCCTATATCAGATTGCATTGCCATCTTGGGTAGGGAGGAGAGGGGGGAGGAGAAAATTTAAAACTCATAGAAGTGAATGTTGAAAACTAAAAATAAATTTAAAAAAAGAGAAAGCATCAGGCATAATTTCAACTGCTTCTTGCCCATTTATTAATTACTTATTTATTATACCTTGAACATATAGTGTATACATTTCTTTTCTTAAATTTCCCTCAAGTTTCTGACTGCCCCTGTGTACAATAGTCTTTTTCTTCATGGAACTTTTACTATTTGTATCACTCATTTGGCACAAGTTGTGTGTGTGTGTGTGTGTGTGTGTGTGTGTGTGTGTGTGTATGCATATTCACATGTGAATAATAGCTACAAAGCTGTAATAGCTTCCTTATATATAGATAAGATGTATTCCATAAATTTTACAGAATAGTGTAGCAGAAAATACATTCTAGAGAATATTATGCTAAGAAAATATAGTATTTCTTGATATATAGCACTATCTCATATCTTTGTTCTGTTTAAAAGATAAATATTGAAATCTGTAAGGGTCTTTTGTGTTGATAAAATGGGGAAAAAAGAAGCATGGATGTTTATTTTTACCATCATAAACATGGCCTTTCATCCAAAGTTTTCAAAAGCCCTTATCCATCCAGGCAAAGACAGAAAAAGTCTACTTCCCTGAGACCAGCGATAAAAGTGAGAATCTTTCTTAGCTGAGAAAACTCCATTTCCTGGTTATAATTACTGGATTGTTTTTCATCTTACCTTCTTGGACTATGGAACACAGTGGTGATAGTGGAAACACCAACTAGTTCAAATTGCAAATGACTTTCAAAGGAATTGATGGTACACTGACAAAAGTATCACCATGTCTCTTAAACTTATAAAATGTAATCAAACAACAAAGTATTGATGTGACTCATTTTTCCCCTTCCAAAATTGGTTTGTGCTTTATTTTGTACAATTTCTATTCTAATATTGAGATCCAGAGATGAAAGAAAAATATGTTACTACTCACTATATGATTCAGTTGTAGACAGTAAAATCAGTTACCAGTCTTATCCAAAATTAAATTCTTCCTTCACTGATACAGCCCAAAGGTAGGTAGGTACTAGGCTTACTGAATTAGAGAGCAATATAGCATGAGTGGGTAGCTAGGTGGCACAATGGATAGAGAACTAGGCTTGGAGTCAGGAAGACCTGAGTTCAAATTCAGCTTCAGACATTTACTAGATGTGCGACCTTAGTCAAATCACTTAACCCTATTTGCCTCAGTTTCTTTATCCGTAAAATGGACTGAAGAGGGAAATGGAAAATCACTACAGTATCTTTGCCAAGAAAACCCCAAATGGGGTCACAAAGAATCAGAAACAAACTAACAACAATAGTGTGAGTATTAATTGTGGGGCTTCTGGGTGGTTAGTGTATCTCTCCACTGAGGTAAAAAAGCCTTGAGTCAAATCTTGCCTCAGAGAAATACTAGCTGTATGATTTTGCCTGGACAAATCCTTTAACCTCCCTCAGCTTCATGGTTCAGCCTCATGGCCTCTACCTTATAGGATTGTTTTGTGGGGATCCAATGGGATGCCATCTGCAAAGTGTATTGCAAACTTAATGTACTGTGTAAAGGTTAACTATTGTGATGATGATGAGGATGATGATGATGAAGAGGATAATGACTCAAACAATGAATCACATATTTATTGAATACCTAATAAAGGTAAAGCAGTATTCTAGCCATATGTGATGCCTAACCTCAAAGGGTTTAAAGTCTAAATGGGGAGAGAAGATACACACTTTGCTATACAAAGCAAAAATGATAAATACTGAAAGAGTGGTTCAGACATTAAATGCTTAGGAATTCCAAGGAAGAAGAGATCTTCATTCACTTGCATGGCTGGGCAGGTTTACAGTACTATGTCTTGAAGGTATGGAGAAAGGAATATCATAATATGGTTAAGGAACAAGGAGTAACTAGAGGAAACATTTTAATTGATCAGTGATGTAGAAGAAAAATCATCAAAACTGGAGTAAGAAAATGTGAGCCTAAGGGGTGGCAAGATGGCGCAGTGAATAGAGCACTGGCCCTGGAGTCCGGAGGACCTGGATTTGGATCTGGCCTCAGACACTTAAAACAAACAAACAAAAAAAACTAGCTGTGTGACCTTGGGCAAGTCACTTAACCCCAACTGCCCTCCAAAAAGAAAAAAAAAACCTGTGAGCCTGAATCTCAGTTCTGACAGGAGAACTCTGTGACTTTGTGAAAGTCACTTTAGCAATTTGAAATTGTTTCCTCATCTGTAAAATCTGAGGATTTCAGAGGTTCTTCCAGATCCATATTCTCTAATGTAAAGACCTCAGTTTCCTCATCACATTTTCAGGAGCAACCACAGGAACAACTTAAGGTTATATATCATCTAAGCAATGTAAAATGTCAGTTCTTAGAAATTTTTTGAAGTCTTTTTTTATAAGCCAACAAAAGTCTGATTAATACCACAATGTTTTCAAGTGGAGCTGTTTTGTTTATGTAGTTTCATTATGAAAACTGATGCTTTAAGAGAAAAAAATGTATTATTTCAAGGATATTTGAATTCGGGACTCAGAAAAAGAGATCATAAAGCTAATGTATTTATTTGAATTGATTCAAAGAGGTTTTGACTATTAAAATGCACAAAATTATGATAGAACTGATTTCTTTATGTTTGAATACCTCGCATAAAACAGATTTTGAAAAATGCCATAATTGCTAAGATAGTGTTATGGGAATGGGAATCTGAAGATCTTCCCTGCCCCTTGGCCCCTTGATAGGCTTAAGTGACTCTGAGAACCTTCCCTGATTTGAAAATAATATTCTGCCCCCTAATAGGCTGAATGTGGTCATATAGAGCCTGTGGCAGGAGGTTTGTTTTTGAGGAATGCCCACACCTTGTTATTTTGTGAATGGGCAGTGGGTCAAGAGGGTTGTGACATTCTCTGTTCCAGGAGAAGGCTATATATACCCTGATGTGAGGTTTTGCTTTGGGGCTCACTTTGAGAAGAATTATGTGATTTGACCAGATGAGACTCTGGGCAGCTGTTCAACCCCTGGCTTTGAAAACCCAAATGCTGGTGCTTCCCTCTCTGATAACTGACTAGGTATGGATATAATGGTCAGTCAGTTGGAAGCCCTGTCTACTGATCTGTTTCTCTGCTTGTAACTTGTTTGTATTCTCTGAAGTTCAAGGTGCTGACTTTTCCCCCTGAACTAGGTAAATGATATATGTCTGATTGATTAAAGTAAGATTGTCCCATTTTGAGTTGCTTTCCTTTAGAAAAGCAAATCTAAGAACCTGTGCTAGCAGCCATCTGGGGTATGCTAGGGTGTTTGCTGCTGCAGATAGAAATTTCTTAATTTATAATTCTGCCCCATAATTTTGTTTTCATAAAGAAAACAACCTAGTTAGGCATGTCCTTATAAATGTAATACAAAAACATTTGAAGAATAAAGAATGAACAACAAAGGATAGAAAGAAGAAAGAAATTAATGACTTTGCTTCACTAGAACCTTAAAATATTAGATCTAGAAAGAACCTCATAGATTATTAAGCCCCAAATCTGTGAGGAAACAGTCCAGAGAGGGGAAATTATTTTCCCAAATTCACAAAGCTAGTGAGGGGATAAGACAATGTCACATGCATCTTCCTCTAAAAATATATCAATCAATAAACATCATTAAGTGTCTAGGTACAGCAGTGGATAGAGTTCTGGGCCTAGAGTCAGGAAGACCTGAGTTCAAATCTGGACCCAGACACTTGTTAGCTGTCGTGTTGTCCTAGGAAAGTGGCTTTACCCTTTTTGCTTCAGTTTCCTCATCTGTAAAATGAGCTGGAGAAGGAAATGGCAAAACACTCCAGTATCTTTGCCAAGAAAACCCCATATGGGGTCACAAAGAGTTAATCATGACTGAAAATGAGTGAACAGCAGTTATCTACTCTGTATCAAGCATTATTCCCTGAGGACACAAAGGTAAATATAAAACAATCCTTGCCCTCAACAAGCTTACATTCCAATTGGGGAAATTGTATGTCCACATTTAAAAGTGGATGCAACATATAAAAAGAAAAAAATATGGTCACCTTCAGGGACTGGAGAAAGGAGGCATAAGCAGCTAGAAAGGTAGAATCAGACACAGAGAAAAGTGGCTTTTGCACAGAGTTTTGAAGGCGCCGGTGTCTCTAAGATGCAGATATAAACATGGAATCTGGAATTGGGATGACTAGTCTGGCTGGATCCAAGAATGCATGATGGGCACAAATGGAGATCAAATTGGGAAACATATGCCAGAACCAGATTATGAAGAGGTTTAAATGCCAAATAAAGGAGTTTGTATCTGATTCCAGTAGCCCCCAGAGCTTAAAGAGCAAAAAGTTACTGGTCAGAGCTGTGTTTTAGAAATATCACTCTGATAACCCTAAATATCACTCCACTCCACAGTTTTGGGGCATGTTGATTGAAGAGGACAGATCCCGGATACAGGGAACCAATGGTTCAGGGAAGAGATGATAACTGGCCTGAAGCAAACTTCTTATGAAGAAAGAAGGAAGTGGACACAAGACTTGGCAGCTGATGGGATACAGGGGTGGAGGAGTGGTCACTGAGTGTGAAGAGTTATCTCAGAGGTTACAAATCTTGTTAACTAGAAAAGTGGTGATTAAAAAATGTTACAAACCAAATACCTTTAAAATAGATATAATTTAATATTTACTATCAGACGCAACTTCATCATATCTTAACTTCTATATTCAGTTGGACTCTCCTTCCCAAGTGAGGTACTTTCAGGCTTGTTGAAAAGCTCTATCTAGGTGGTATGTCTTGGTTTTCTTACACATGTGCAAGAGGGGTATCCCATAGCCCTACCTCAATAATTACAGAAGGCCCAGACTTCAAGATTGAATCAATGAATCGGAGACATGAAATAAGTGTGAATAAGGCCTAGAATTTTTAAAAAAATTGAATCAATCATTCAAAAGCATTAATTTGTACTTGAGCAACCTGGTTAATCAACTGTTAAGAGGGAAGGAATGGAGTACTTTGAGTTAGTGGATGAAACTGGGTGAGGCTATACCAAAAGTGCATTGAGATTTTCTAAGGATACTCATTCATGCCCTGTGTGTTGTATATAAAATAGTCATCTAGCTCAGAGCCCAAATATTTAAATATGTGGCAGCTTAGAGAAGAGAACAATTCTAGCCAAGATCCCAAGAAGAAATCAGTGTGAGGCAGAGGTGGGGGTGGAGTGGGGGAAGAATCTGTGCCTCCCCCACTTGACTAAGGATGACCTTTTGAACTACAAAAAGTTAGAGGACTTGGACTCTCCATAATAATTCTATCAATGTCCCTTGAACAACTAACAGTGGTGCCTGCACTGAGATCTAAGGAAAACTTAGGTAAACTGAGGAAAAACAGGTTTAAGATTCTACCAGCAGCCTTGCAGAAAACATCTCCATTCCTAATTAGAAACTTAATGAGGACTCCATGACACAAAGAACTTCTAGGAGTTATGTTACTCTTCTGTTGGTACATAATGCTTTCAATTTGAACTCGCTTCCCCATGGACTTCGTATGTTTGTAGTATTTGTGAAAATGTGCCTCTTACTTTTTTGTTCTGCTCTGTTCTGTTTTTTTTTTTTGGGGGGGGGGCTGCTATTTGAAACCAACTATTCTTACTCTGCAAACTGTTTTCTTTGAAAATGTCTTTTATAAAAGCTAATTGTCTGGTTGGCTAATTGGTATCAACTGATCATCAATGGGGGGGAATATCTCAAAGGGGGCTCATGAGCTATAGCCTTAAAAAACTGGCCTCAACCCTCAGTGTCTCCTAGAACCTGTATGGGAGAAGCAGCAGCTGCCTTTTCAATGCCCAGCCTGCCTATGTTAGTGAGGGTCGGGAGGATGAGCTCAGACAATGTACTATACAAAGAACAGGATAAAATTGTTAGTCTATCAAAAAGACAGTGATATTTTCCAGGATTTCTACATCTCTCTTTCTCTAGGTTACACACTATTAGCAAGAGACATGTAAGTGTAAAGCCAGAAGATCCACCAATAGCAGTACTTCTATCCTATTTGCAGCAATTATACAGAGTTTTCTGTTAAAATCTTTGTAAATTGATAAAACCAGAGATGGAGGTTGAGAGGATTAGGTCTGGTATGGGGGAAGAACAATGGGTAAAAGAAGGCCGATTTCTTGTGTTGGGATGATTGCAGATAATTTGAAGAAGGATTTGTGTGTGTGTGTGTCTGTGTGTGTGTGTATTTGTGTGTGTGTTTGTATTTGTTTGTTTTAAGAATTTTGGTCCTATTTTTGTCAAAGTCCTAAGTCCATTGACAAAGGCATAGGAATTTTGTTCCTAAAACCTTATAAAAGCTTATAGCCTAGCCCAATATTAACTTTTACTAGAGGCTTATCAGATGCAAGGAAGAAAGTTGATTAGGGAAAGACCTAACCAATTTTATTGTCTGTCACCAGGAAAGCACCTCCCTATAAAGTTAGTAGCTAACATTTACACAGCACTTTAAATTTTTGAAATACTTTACCCATGGTATTCTCTAGGCAAATGGGTGGCTAGATGGAAAGAGTGCTGACCCTGAAGTCAGGAAGAATTTTGTGAGTTCAAATGTGGCCTCATTCTCTTACTGGTTGTGTGACCCTGGGCAAGTCACTTAACGCTGTTTGCCTCAGTTTCTTTATCTGTAAAATGAGCTGGAGAAGGAAATGACAAACCACTCTACTATCTTTGTAAATTCATTTTACAAAATCCCAAATGGGATGACCCCAAATGGGGGTCACAGAAAGTTGAACACCACTGAAAAATGACTTAACAACAAAATATGTTTTCTGTTTTGATTCCCACAACAAACCTATGAGGTAAGTACTAGTATCATCTATCTTTTACTGTCAAGAAAACTGAGGTTGAGAGAGTTTAAGGGACTAGCCCAGGGTTATATAGTTAATGACATGTGTAATGAACATACTAATAATTTAGTTTTCTCAAGAGGTGACTGACTTGGGAGTCAGAGCTCACAATGTAGCTTAAACTGATTAATCAAAACTCTGACCAAGATCACAATCACTGGACCTTAAGTAAAGTGAATTAAAGATTGTAGAACCTATTCTCAACACTGGACTCTGGTTCTGTACTCTAAGGGAGGTGGTCATGAACCTCAAAGACTTGACTCCAGAATTGTTGTACTGTGGGACTTCCTCTCCTTCCCCAGTTGTGATGTAGGCCTATTATTTGTGCTTTTACTTCAGGTATGAAAACATTCATCACTCTGAAATTGATTAATTAAACTATTTGGTTACTGGCACTCCTATCTCTAGTCCTGCTTTGTGTGACTTCCAGAATTGTCAGGTTAGAGACTGGCCTAGTAAAAATCCTTTTAACAAGTATCTGAGGTAAGATTTGAATTCAAGTCTTTGACTCCAAGTCCAGGGCTGTTTTCACTACAATAACTAGTATAGACATGCCCATTGGCCTGCTTACTAGGAGGATGAGAGCCAGCTCCCTTCACCCTCCCCCTCCTTCTTTTGAAACTGAGTTTCAGGGACTTGTGATGCCCACAAGATGGTAGGCTGACTCAGGATAGATCCTTGTTGGAGGCTTTACGCCTTTGTACAGACCTATAAAGTAAGGTAACCATTATTGGACCTTTTTGAACCACTCTTTGCTTTTTCCTGAGGAAAGGGAAGATCAGAGAACAGTTATGCAGGGGAAAGCCTAGGGGTGATGTGTACATGTGAATAGTGTCTGCCCGTAAGACCTGGTAATGCCTATCCTGGGACAGAAGCACAGGGAAGCTACATGCCCATTGTTTCTGAGCACAGCTCAGATGTCAGTAATCTAAGAGTACACTTTTCCAACCCAAGAGATAACAATGACTGGGGTACCAAAGGAGTTCCTTCCTACAAAAGCACAAAATAGAAACAGGTACGTTGATTGCCTCGTTGATTGTAGAGGGGAATTTATGGACATTATTTCTTAGTCCCAAACTTCTGTATAAAGGAGAGGACATGTTCTTGTGAAGTTTGGATTCAGTCAAAGAGTACCCTTGAGGACCTAGAAGGCCACATGTAGCCTTGAGGCTGCAGGTTCCCCACACCTGTTTTTAAGTATGCTGGCAATGTGATTCTTGAATCTAGCTTTTTAGCCTAAGCAAGGAGGTTGTTGGGACTTTTATCCCCAGCAGTGCCAGTTGCAGGTAGAGCTTGAGGAAGAGAAAGTATTGTCTCACAAATAATCCCAAGTTTGACTTGGTTTTCTAGAGAAAGAAGAATTCCCTGAGTAGCATCCTTCTTGGGTCTGGGGTGGGGATGTAGAGAGAATGGGAGAGGAAGGATTATTCTTTCTCTGAGGCTGGGAGTGCAATGGCAGACCCTGTTAGCCTCTCTATTACAAGTAAGTTATTTGGAAAACATAGACCCAATGGAAAGGGAATTGCTTGTTTAGTAGCCGTAAAGTGTGTTTGTTTTCTGAGAGGAGTTTAGGAAGTTGGTTCCTGTAAGTGCTTTATGCTTTCAGTATTTATCTGTGGTCTCCTAGAAATCCTGTCAATGCTTTATGTATAATTATGTAAGGGATTCTGTGGTTCCCTTTTGTCTTTTGAATTTTATTTGGGAGTGAAATAATGGCTGCTCGCTACCTATATTGTTACCTTAAGTGCTTGCATAGGAGAGCTGGTGACTCTATTACCCTGTTTTGGAGAAGCCTGGATAGTAACGGGGTCAGCTAGGTGGCACAGTGGATAGAGTGCCTGTCCTGGAGTCAGAAAGACTCCTCTTCTTGAATTCAAATCTGGCCTCACACACTTACTAGCCATGTGATCCTGGGCAAGTCCTCATCTGTAAAATGGGCTGGAGAAGGAAATGGCATACTTCAATATCTTTGCCAAGAAAACCCCAAATGAAGTCAAAGAGTTGGACAAGACTGAAAAATCAATGAAAAATTGCATAGTTCAGGTGTGATCATACCAAGATCATAAAAAAAGACCCTTGATTCATTTCTCAGGCTTGAAAGTGATCCTTGTGAGTCCAGAGTCAGTCAGTGGAGGGACCCCAGAGGGAAGCAAATTCTTCACCTGACTCTCTTGATTTCCCTTTTCCAAAAACACATAATTCAGTAACATAAGATACCAGAGTAGCATCCTCCCATAGGGTTAAAATTCTCCAAATATTAATATGATTAACTGAGAGAAACATTGGTCCCTTCATTAGGGCTAGTGGCAATTTCTACTCTCCAACCCCACATACCAACAACTTCCCTGCCTTTCTGGTTATGATACCAATTCATAACTGTGGATTCAGTTATTAACATAGACCTTTTCTGATTTGTTTGCCTATTTTGAATCAATTTTAAATGGAGTCATCTATATCTTGTCTGTATAGAAAATCTTGGGGATATATGATGGTAGCATAAATACTCCTAAAGAATCCAAGCATGTATTTTCCCTTGGGGGGTGGGGTGGTATAAGAGAGACTTCCCTTGTATAGGGACATAGCTCCAGCAACCATAGGCATATGGCAGAGAATTGTCAGTGAATATAGACTCAAGGCAGTTTCCTCTTTTAGACCCTACCTTCCTAAACAATGATGGATCTCAGGGAAAGATACATAATGAAGGGCTGATATAGCTTTCTTTCCATCATAGTTAGAAGGTAGTTATGCAAGCAAGGGAAAGGTTGGAGTCTGCTTATACTTCCTATCAGATGTGGAGAATCACTGGGGTAGTGCAGTTCCATACATATCCCTTTTGCACTCAGAAAGAGGTTCAAGCAGGATCCTCCTGGGAGAAAAACAAAACAGTTATGTCCAATGGCTTATGCATTAAAATAACTAGTTCTTTTATAAAGGCAAAATGTTTCACTTTTCTTGATGAAAAAGCTTGGAGCTTCAGGAATTATTTTGTTCTTATCCATCAATTTTTTTCATGGGTTATTTAGTTCTTTGGCAATTTTGTACATTATATGTTTTTTCTTGTTGTTTCCAGTTTCATAGTTTATTAATTTTATAACTCAGGAACAACTCCTTAATCCCTTTATGATTCAGTTTGGATTCTTCCCCCTTACCCAACTCCCCCTTATACTAGAAAATATTGTTTTCCCTTTAAATTTCTTTTAAAAAAAATTCTCCTAGGATAGTGCTATACAGAGGTTCCTTTCCCCCTGACTTTTAAAATGTTTTTATTGATATCTTCTGTATTTTACATAACCCTTGTACCTCATATATCCCTCTCTCTCCTCCTTCATGAGAGCTATTCTATATGTCAAATTGTATTTATTTTAGAAAGAAAAAAAATGTCAGCATAACGGACATTGAAAAAGTCTGAAAACGTGTCATGTGTAAAATCTGTGGACCTTGTATCTCCATAAAAGGAAAGGATGTCTTCTTATATCTCTTTATTCGAGTCCCACTTGATCTCTATAGTTTTATTACTTTTGCTTTCATTGTTTTGGTATGTCATTCTTTCCACTTAAATTGTAGTCACTTTGTATATTGTTTTCTTGACTCTGTCTACTTCACTTTGATCTACCCATGCCTCTCCATATTCATCATGTACATCATGTCTTTCAGTAAGGTAATTTTCCATTGATTTATGTACCACAATTTGTTTAGCCATACCCTAACAGATGGGCATTTACTTTGTTTCCAGTTCTTAGCTACCCCAAAAAGTACTGCTCTAAATATTTTGGAGTATGTGGAAACATCTTTCTTATTGATGACTTTTTAGGGGTGTAAGTCCAGTATCTGAATCTCTGGTTCAAAGAGTATAGACATTTTATTCACTTTATTTGCACAATTCCAAATTGCTTTCCAAAATGGTTGTGCCACTTCATGACTCCACTGACAATGTATTAGCATACCTATCTTTCCATAACTCTAAAGTTAACTGTTGACAATTTTTTTTGCCATTTTTGCCAGTTTTCAGGGTATGAGGTAAAACCTCAGGTTTGAATTTAATAAAACATCTTTTTACCAAATATATATCAAATAACAATACTTTGCATATCAAACCATAATTAGAGACATTTGACAAAAAAGATTTTTCCCCATTTAACCATTTTCTTTCTTGTCCTAGCTGCATTAATAATTTATGCCTGTGCAGAAGCTTTTCAGTTTCAAGTAGTCAAAGTTATCTATTTTATCTTTTGTAGTTGCCTCTGTCTCTTGTTTGGTTAAGAATACATTTCTTACCCATAGCTGTCAGAAGCATATGATCTGTTTCACTTTTAATTTTTGAAGTATGATCTCTGACATTAAAATCACATTTAGGATGTATTGTGGAATATGGTATAAGGTATTGCTCAAAGTCTAATTTTTGCCAGACTGCTTTCTTGTTTTGCCGGCAGTTTTTATCAAATAGAGAGTTTTTCCTCTAGGTAACAATTTCTACTTTATCAAACACTGTGTTACTGAGTTCTATTGTTTCTAAATCTCCCTTGTCTAGTCCATTCCATCAATCTCTTCCTTTATTCTTTTAAGCAGGACCAGATAGTTTTGATGGCTACTGCTTTATAATATAATTTGAAGTCTTGGGGTTTCTTCTTTGTTCTTCCTTTTATCGTTTCCTGGATATTATAGATCTTTTGTTTTTCAAAATGAATCTAATTGGTAGAGCATTAAAAGTGTAAATTAATTTTGGTAGTATTGTCATTTTTTATTATAATGGCATGGCCTAGCCATGGGCACTGAATATTCCTCCAGCCATTTAGGTCTTTTTTTAGTTTCTTTAAGGAATAGGTTGTAATGGAATCTATACAAGTCTTATACTATGTAAAACTGATCCCCAAGTATTTTATACATTTTGTAGGTATTAGAAATGAGACTTCCCTTTCTATTATTGCTCCTTATATTTCTGTTATTATTATATAGAAATGCTGTTGATTTTTTAGGATTTATATTGTAGTTTGCAACTTTGCTGAAGCTATTGTCTCAATTAGTTTTTACTGATTCTGTGGGAGTTTCCAAATAAACTGTTATATCATCAGCAAACAGGGATAGTTTCATCCTCTCTTTACTAATCATTATTTAAAAAATTCCTTTCTTTTGTCTTACTACTATTGCTAACATTTCCAGAATGATATCAAATAATAGTGAGGAGAGTGGGTATGGTGTTTTTATTGTTGTATTTATTGGATAAAATTCTAGTGTATCCCCATTGTATGTGACGATCATTTTTAGTTTTAGACAGATTCTTTTTGTGGTATTTTTTTAAAGGTCCCTTTATGCCTATACTTTCTATGGTTTGTTTTTTTTTCCTAAGCAAAAAAGAGTGTTATACTTTGTCAAAAGCTTATTTTCCATCTGTTGGGATGATCATGTGGTTTTGGATGTTTTGGTTTTTAATATGATTGATTATGTTGACTGTTTTCCTCATGTTAAACCATTCTAGCATCAATGGTATAAATCCCAGTTGATCAAAATGAATGATTTCTTGGATAGATCACTGTAGTCTGTTTGATGAGATTTTGTTTAAAATTTTTGAGTTAATGTTTGTGAATGATATTGTCCTATAGTTTTCTTTAGTGTTTTGTCTTTCTTTGTCCTAGATATTAGGTCTATATTTGTCTCATAAAAGGTTTCTGATACAGTGCTTCCTCCTTTTTTTTAGAATAATTTGTGAAGCATGGGTTATTAGCTATTCTTTAAAAGTTTGATAGATTTCTATTGTGAATCTACCAGCTCTAGTAGTTTTTTTCTCTGTAGCTCCTTTACATTTAGATCTATTTCCTTTTCTGATATTGAGTTATAGAAATCTTCTATTGGTTCTCCTAATAGTCTGGTTATTTTATATTTTTTAAATTATTGCTTTATTTATTTTGTGTTCTCACTTTTGTTAGCATGCAACTGTGCATAATTCATTCTCATGATTTTTTTTATTTCTTCTAGTTTTGCTGCTATTTCACCTTGCTAATTTACTATTTAATTGATTTTATTTTCTGTTGTCTTATTTTTAATCAGGTTAACTAAGGGTTTATGAATTTTATTAGTTTTTTCATAGAACTAGCTTTTAGTTTTATTCATCATTTCTATGATTTTAATTTTGCTTTCAATTTTTCTATTTCCTTTCTAATTTTTAATATTTTGTGTTTATTTTAGATTTGTTGATTTTCTAATTTTAAAAATTGTATATTCAGTTTATTAATCTTCTCTCTTTAAATTTCATTAATGTATAATTTTAAGAATATAATTTTCCCCCAAGGACTGCTTTAACTGCATCCCAGAAGTCATTTTATTTTACATAGTTATTTATTGTGTCTATAATTTGTTCTTTATCAATTCATTATTTAAAATTTGATTGTCAAGTCTACATTTGGATCTGTAACTTTTATTTGTGTTCCCTGAACCAATTTCTATTTTTATTGTGTTATGACCTGCATAAGGTATACGTATATCTGCCTTTTTACATTTGTTTGCAACTTCTCTGTGTCCTAATACATGCTCAATTTTTGTAAAAATTCCATGTGTTATAGAGAAATGTGTATATTTTTTTGCTATTCCATTAAAAAGATGCTATAATACTTTTAACTCTAGTTTTCCAGAAATTTTTTCAGTTACATATTTTATCTTTTGTTTATCTTTCTGTTAGGTTTATCTAAAACTGGTAGAGGGATAGTGAAGTCTCCTGACACTGTTGTGTTAGTCTATGTCTTCCTGATGCTCAGATAATGTTTCCTTTATGGATTTGAATGCTAAGGGATTTGGAACATATCAGTTTATTATTAATATTAGTTTGTTTTTTTTGTCCCTTTTATTTTTTTAATGCTAGTTTTTACTTTATTAGAGAGCATGGTGGCAGCTCCTGATTTTTTGGATTCACTTGATGCATAGTAAAAAAAAATTCCCATCCTCGCAGTTTTGTTTTATGTATGTCTGTTTTAAAATGTATTTCTTGGAAGCAACAGATTATATGGTTTTGTTTTTCCTGTTGATTTATCTGTTTATGTTCAAGATCTTCGACATTTTTTTCTTCCTGAAATCTGGTACTTTCAGTTCTTTTTTTTTTTCCCTCTTCACATCCCATTACTTCCTTACTCCCTCCCTTTTTATAGTGGCTACCTTAGGGTTGGATCTCAAAGGTTCTCAGCCTCTTCCCACACTGCTAATTCACAATTCACCAGTGTAGGCCTCTGCCCCAACTGATTTTTGAGCAATCAGAATCAGCCCTACCTGGATCCTGTGCTCTTTCTCTCAAGTTTGGTGGTGCACTGCACACTCCCTGACAAGCACAGTGTTCTCTCTTGGTGATTGGTTCTACTCACTCTATTTCTTAATTCTTTGGCCTGGCACTGGCAGTTGCTATCTGCTTTACCTGGCACTGACTGACAGTTAAGAGCTTGACAGCCCTGATGCTTCTGAGTGGTAGCCTCTGACAGGCTTTTGTTCCTAAAAGGCTATGGCCAAGCTGGTCAGTATCATGGCAAATGGTAGAGGGGTTTTCAGTGAGCTCAGGGTCAGTGAGCATCACTTCCAGTTTGGTTTTTTTGGGGGGAGTGGGTGGATGTGTGATTACCTTCTTTTGGATTCTGGTTGTCTTAGATGAGAAATAGCTGAAGCTGTTTTATCTTTGGCACATAATTTCTGTTTTGGAGAGATTTGAAAGGTCACTGGGGATTGGAAAGAATGTCTGGTCTGCTATCTTATTTCTCACATGACCTGGAATATCCCCCTGACTTTTCAATCTTCTTATAAAACATTCCACTACATTCTATTTTCACTTCTACAAAGAATGTGGGTGCTCTGCTATGGTCCCTACACAAGTAAAGACATTCCTCTATGAAATGTGCCAAACCTCCTCACAGAGAATTACCATCAGAGAAATTATCAGAGAAAAGTTATGAATGACTTTAGGAAGATCACTTTCAGAGCAGGAATTCCAGGCCCGAGGGACAGCCTGGATGAAGATAGAGAGGCAGGAGGAGTTCAGGGAGCAACTATAATTTCCATTAGGCTGCAAAGTAAAATGTGGTAAGGGGATAATATAAAACAAAGCTGGAAGGATAGGTTGTAGGCCCATTGTGGTGGGCTTTATTTTAGTTATTTAATTTTGCTTTATTTTATTTTATTTTTTGGAGGGCAATTGGTGTTAAGTGACTTGCCCAAAGTCATAAGGCTAGTAAGTGTGTTAAGTGTCTGAGGCCAGATCTGAACTCAGGTCCTCCTGACTTCAGGACCCACGATCCATTCATTGTGCCACCCAGATGCCCCATGTGGTGGACTTTAAATCACAGGCTCATAGATGATCCATTTATATTTTATAATGTCTTTTTTTTTCAAATGCTTTATTAACTTCTGGTTCACATTATTCATTTCTGCCAGATTTTGAGTTGCATTTTTTTCCCCCGTTTTTCCCCTACCCACCACCCCAAAATAGCGGTCCCACAGGATATCTCCTCCTCCAATCTGCTGTCACCCATATCTTCTCCCATACCCCCTTCAACTTTTCCAGTAGGGCATGGTAGATTTCCATGTCCCAATGCCTGTATATATTATTTCCCAATTACATGTAAAATAGTATTAATAATTGTATTTATATATTTTTAAAGACTTGATTTTAAAACTTTGAATTCCAGATTCACTCCCTTCCTCCCTTGTCACCCACCCTTACTGGGAAGAAAAGCAATTCAGTATAGGTTGTACATGTGTAGCTATGCAAAACATTACCATAGTAGACATATCGCAACAGACTGACTATATTTCCCTCCCTCCTATCCCACCTCCCACTTGTTCTATTCTCTGCTTTGATCCTGTCCCTTTCTAAAAGTGGGTGCTTCCAATTTCCCTCCCCCTCAGCCTGCCTTCCATTCCATCATCCCCCCTCTCATCCCCTTCCCCCCTACTTTCTTGTAGGGTGAGATACCCTATTTAGTGTGTATGTCATTCCCTTTCTAAGCCAAATTCAATGAGAATAAGGTTTTGCCTTTGGGCCTTCCTGTTCTTCCCCTCCATTGTAACCATTTTCCCTTGCTTCTTCTATTTGAGATAGTTTACCTCATTCTGTCTCTCCCCATCTCCTCTCATTATATTCTTCTCTCACCTCTTAATTTCACCTTTTAAGTATCATTAAATTTGGCCTTCCTATTAAATTGGTCCTGTGCCCTCTATCTATGTATACCTGTAAACATATATACACACATTCACATATGTATTCATATGCCCATATACCTTCCTATATATATATATATATATATATTTATATTTATATTTCCTTAAACTATTTTAGCACTGAGAAAAGTTTCATCAGTTACAATTATCATTTTTCCACATAGGAATGTAAATAGTTCAACTTTGATAAATTCCTTACAATTTCTTTTTCCTGTTTACCTTCTCAAGCTTCTCTTGCTTCTTGTATCTGAATGTCAAATTTTCTATTCAACTCTGCTTTTTTCATCAAGAATGCTTGAAAGTCCTCTATTCCACTGAATGACCATATTTTCCCCCTGAAACATGATACTCAGTTTTGCTGGGTAGGTGATTCTTGGTTTTAATCCCAGCTCTTTTGCCCTCCGGAATATCATATTCCAAGCCCTTTAGATCCCTCAGTGTAGAAGCTGCCAGATCCTGTGTTATCTGGATTGTGTTTCCACAATAATCAAATTGTTTCTTCCTGGCTGCTTGTAATATTCTCTCCTTGATCTTGGAATTTCATAACTGCCTATAATATTCCTAGGAGTTTTCTTTTTGGGATATTTTTCAGGAGATGATCGGTGGATTTTTCCAACCTCTATTTTGCCCTCTGGTTCTAAAACATCAGGGCAGTTTTACTTAAGAATTTCTTGGAGGATGATTTCTAGGTTCTTTCTTTGATCATGGCTTTCAGTTACTCCAAAACTTTTTAAATTCTCTCTCTTGGATCTATTTTCCAGGTCAGTGTTTTTTTTCAATGAGATATTTCACATTGCCTTCTATTCTTTCATTTGTTTGGATCTGTTTAACAGCATCTTGATTTCTCATAAAGTCATTAGCTTCCATTTGCTCCAATCTAATTCTGATGGAATGATTCTCCTCAGTGAGTTTTTGAGATTCTTTTTCTGTCTGGCAGATTCGACTTTTTAAGGCATTCTTCTCCTCATTGCCTTTTTGAGCCTCTTTGCCATTTGAGTTATTTTTTAAGGTGTTTTTTTAAGGTGTTATTTTCCTCAGTCAGGTTGTTGACTCATTTCATAATTTTCTTGCATTGTTCTCATTTCTCTTCCCAATTTTTCCTCCACTTCTTTTATGTGCTTCTTAAGGTCCTCTATGGCCTGTAACCAGCTCGTATTTTTCTTAGAAGCTTTTGGTGCAGGAGTTCTGACTTCACTGTCTTCTTCCTGTTCCATGCTTTGATCCTTTTTGTCCCCAAAATAGGAGTCTAATGTTGGATTGCTTTGCTTGGTTTGCTTCCTTTCCCTGCTCATTTTGCCACTCAATTACTTGACTTTTGGGCTTTTTGCCACAGTAGGACTCTGCTACCAGAAACAGGAGCTTTATCCCATATTCTGGGGTTTTCTCAGTTGCTGAAGGTGGTGCCCTCTCTGAAGCCTCCACACACTCTGGTAAGCTGGTCACACACCCCAGGACCTTCACCCTAGACCACAATCCAGATCCAAGCAGGTTAAAGCAAGAGCAATTGCCCCTCAGACTGGTCTCTTGGGCCCACTACACTCTGCAGGCCACAAGCTGAAGCTGCCATGTGGGGGCGGCTGCACAGCCACTCCTCAGTGGCTTCTCACCCCGGGGGAAGTGGCCAATGCACTCCCAACTACTAGATCCCAAAGTCCACACTGCACTGACCTCTCACTTTGTCCTTTGCATCTATGTGTTGATAATTTTGGAAAGGGCCACAGCTGCTAGTGATCTGGAGTTCCCCCAGGGGGTGGTTGGTTAGTCCAGCCCTGGGGCTAAAACCTAGGGCGTGGGGCTGGTCTCAGCTCCCAGAGCACTGTGCTGGCCAATTCCTGTTGGCCTGCCAGGCTTTCCTCAGCAGAAGGTTAGCTTCTTTTTGTGGTTAGCTTTCATTTTGTGGGTTCTGTAGCTCCAAAGTTTGTTCAGAGTCCCCTTTTACATGAATTGGGGGAGGTGGTAGCCAGAGTCCTGCAGAAGTCCTGTTTGTACTCTATCACCTTGACTCCATTTATATTTTGGAGGCCAGCTAGCCTAACCCCCTCATTATCCAGATGAGGAAACTGAGGTCCACATATGTTGTGTCTTTCTCAAGATCACCTAGTAATAAATATCAGAGCTGGGATTTGAATCCACATCCTCTGGCTCAAAATCCAGGCAGGGCTCAATCGCAGGACAAGGATTTAGTTTTTAAAAGCAAAGCGGAAACTCAAGTAACGCTCTGGTAAACATACATAACACCTTTCCTTGTTTTTCATAGTGTTTTCTCCCTGTCCTTTTTATATTGTTCCCTATCCTCACAAATGTTCTTAAACATAAAAATAGCCTTTAGAGTCATGAAATAAAATTTCACTGCATTAGCGAAACAAAATATAATTCTTTACAACTTTTAATAGGCTTTGACCTTTTCTACTCTAAAATATAAAATAAGCAATTATATTTTATAGATACAAAAGCAACATCAGGGAAATAAATAAGATTTAGAACAGCAGTTCAGCTAATGCATTAAGCTATCTTCTTTGAAGGAATTAACCACATCTTTATAAGACATGCATGTAGGAATTCAAAATAAAGGTTTTGAACATTTGAAAAGATAGGATTTACATCCATACTTGCTGACCAGAAAAATTTGACAGATATTAGGAAAGGGGTTGAGGAATTAAATTGTAATTATAAGAAAAAAAATTGTAACTACATGTGGAGTATAATAGAGCTGTGGTTCTGGTTCTAAGGACCCTGAGGTCTGAGCCAATGCCATGCCCTTCCTTCAGAGGCCTGACATCTGAAAAGGTTTTTGAAAAAGTCCTTGTGGATATCCACATCATTAAAAGCATGCTTACATTTTTCTCAGCCACCAGGATGACATTGACCATCTTGTTTGTCTTCTCCAAGGCAAGTTCAGTCCTTTATGTTACTTCCCATAATTTCTAGGTTTTCATAAACAGTATTCCATAGTGATTACCATATATTTTCATGGATGATTCTGGAACATGCAATAAGCTTCCAAAGAAGTTTATACAATAACAAAAAAATCACATAAATATAAAATAAAGTGGTAATCCATTCTCTAGATATTTAGGCTGCAAAAGCCCAACTCAGATACCACACCATCCATCTAACTCTCCCTGATCCCTTTACCTTGAAATGAGTCCCATGGGGTTGGCTAGGTGGTGTAGTGATTAGAACACCTGCCCTGGAGTTAGGAGGACCTGAGTTCAAATCCGGCCCCAGATACTTAATACTTACTGGCTGTGTGACCTTGGGCAAGTCATTTAACCCCAATTGCCCTGCCTTCCCTCCTCCAACCCCCCCCCCCCCAAAATCCTGTGTCTCTGAATCACTCATCCCTTTCTTGATCTCTTCTCTTTTTATCTATTTAACTTTTATGCACTTACCATATTTTAATTTGTACTATAGTTTTGTGTATTTCCTTACTCCCCATATAAGACTTTAAATTCCTTGGGGGTAGAGACTGTTGGTCTTCTCTTTTGTGTTGGTAGAGCTAGTACAGTGACCTGCACATGGAAAGTGCTTAATTCATGATTTTTGAATTAAATTGAATATTGGTCAACAAACATTTTGTACAGTGTGCTAGGGGGATGCATCAAAGAAATGGAGAGATGCTCTTCATAGTTTTTGAGTCTATCCTCTCCTTCACAAAAAGAGATTGAGATTCATTAAATTTTCTAACTGCTGAGTATTTATGGAATGTCATAAAGAAACAAATATGTTTTCATTAAGACTGAGAATAAAAATAATTTACTCAAATGCATTATTTTATTGATCCATAAATCTTTTCTGTGAAAAAGTACGATTTATTCTTTTGCAAGTACTGTGCTATATTATTGCTATATATTGTCATTAATAGTCACTCTATAATTATTGGGGCAAGGGAATTGAGTAGAGGTTTGTTCTCTCAGTAACAAAATTTAAATTCTAGACCCTCAAGCAAAATTTTACAAGTTATTCTTCTCATCTTCTTGCTGCCCCCACCAGATATTGAATGTTGATCAAAGAAAGGTTAAAAACCTTTTCCATTCCTTAGATAAAATTTATTTTTATATTTGTAATTGTTATTGATGGCCATAAAAATCTCTCCTATAACTAATAATAATGTTAAACTTTCCAATGAACAAATTCCACAGTTTAGACAACTTTGTTTGTCTTCATATTTTCCTCTGTAGCCTGTTTGCTGCAAGTTTTTTTATTCCTTGTCCTATAATAAAATCCTCTCAAATAATTTTCCTTTCCTTTTGATATGCTATACTCTTAAATATGTTTTCTTCACTATGATTCTTCTAATTTTTGTACCAAGTGTAAATTAGTGACACTACTTATAATTCTATGACTTTGTTTATCATGCTAAAAAAATAACTTATGACATACATAAGAATAGTTTCTAAAATATGCCTGAAATAAGTTTGAATAAAACTGAGTCACTGTGGATTTCAGCATTTGACACTGATAAATGCACCTCTCCTATTAATGATCTCCTTATGAATAATAACTAAAAAACATTAGAATCTTGTCACTAGAGTAATTACAAGAAACAAATTGGTTTTACACAAATGAATGGTCTTGATATCTCAATGCTTTAAGAATGCAGAGACTTGATCAAAGTATTGCTCTAATTGCTAGATGTTTCCTTGATGTTAATAATGCAATGCTCTGAAGAAGTTTCTATAGTATAAAGAAAATTGTGATGTTGACTAGTTATTATATAAAAGCAAGCATACATATACAGACTACCCAATCACAAAAATAAAGAATTTCTAGGTAGAAGGGACCTCAGTAGACCTCTAGTCCATCCCATATGTGAAAGAAATGCCATCTTTAACATACCCTAATACTGGTTATCTATGCTGTGCATGAAGAGTTCTCTTGAAGAGGGACTCCTGCCTGCCCTTTCCTGAGGCTGTTCATTGCCCTTGTAGACAGCTTCATCAGGTAGAAGAATCTCCACCCCCCCCTCACCCAACATCAAGCTCCAGTTTACCTCTTTGCAGATTCTTGTCGTAGTTCTCAGTTTTACCCTCTGGAGCCAAGCACAAGAATGCTAATCTTTCTTCCACATGACATATATTTTTTTAAATACTGTATGTAGATAAAAAACTGCAGACCCCTGGAATACATTTGTTAAATTCTCATTAATTTCAGAGACACTAAGTGATGTTGGCTGTGGTTATTCTACATGGGGGCTTTTAGGGGATTTATTTATTAAACTTTACAGCATTTAAAAATCAAGTACAGTTCCAGTACATTCAGATATAACGATCTACTGAAAAGATAAATTTTTCTGGAAGATTTATTCCATATTAACTATATAAGTTAATTAAATTATTTCCGAATATAATATTTTTACTTTGGTTTTGGTTGTTTGATATGCAATTTTGTAAAAAAAAAAGGGGGGGGATAGTTTAGCTAAATTAACCACCATATCAATTGAATTTAACAATATACTCAAGGTTCTACTCACGGTTCCTCACCTTTAGGAAGAAGGCAGGGAAGTGTACTTTCTCCTCTCTTCTTCAGGACTAAGTTTAATTATTATATTACCAATTTAAAATTTTATGCCCTTAATTTTGGTGCACTGGACCGAGTTCTAGTCATTCTACTCAGCCCTTGTTTCAGTTCTGCTTGCCCATAATGGTAATCCAAATTCTAATTGGTCAAGATTTAGGTCTCTTTGTAACCTAGCAGCTATGACATTGCTTTGCAAATAGTAGATGCTTGATTATTGAAACCAATTGTTTTGTTTTGTTTTAATGCTTTATAAGAGTTAATTTGGATAGGCTTTTTTTAAAAAAAAACCTTACGAAGTAAAGAGTATTATTAAATAATTCCTACTTAAGTCCATTTTTATTTCTAGTTCATATCTTTCTAGAAGGCCTTGTTATATTATATCTCTTCAATTTCCACTACTATAGGATAGCATAGAGTTAAGTAAATATAGAACATTTTACTCGGTTTACTGATAAGCTTTCTTTAGTTTCTCTGAACAAGACCTCTTGTCACTTTCTTGCCTCTATCATTAATCTGTTTCCCAAAGTGACATGTAGTTGACTGACATTCTCTTGCTATTTTTTGTTTCTTGTCTTCTTAGAAGTGGCCTTTCTTTTCAATAACAGAACAAACCTTCTTTGATTCTTAGATATTGATTAAATGAAACAATTACAACTCTGATCCCAGAGTTCTCAAAGATCTTTCCTTTTAGAAGATAAATAATTTATACCATCTTGGTCTCTTTCTCAGAGATCCTGCTCTTTTTTTGATCACAGTCTTTCTCCCTATGGCCTATCTTTTAATTAAACTTGTTTTTTGGTCCCTTTAAACACTTCTTTCTCTGAAATGTTCAATTAAGTTACGTCAATATGAAACCTGATTTTAATCTTCCATTTTATTTTTTGGTAAAGGTTTAGTATTAAATAGTGTCATAAAGTATTTAGGTTGATAAGCCAAAAGGTAAAAAACCTTGTTCTGAAGGAAGAACAGAATGAAACACGAATATTAACTGGTCACAAAGGAATTTATATAGGAGAAACAGTTGCTCTACAAGAGTATAATGTGCTCTTTACCCTATTGATTATGTGACGAAACTGACACAGATAGAATAAGAAGCCTAGGATTGAGAATGCTGAATGTAAAAGAGCCATGTAACAACTGTTTGATAGCTCAAAGTTAAGTATTGATCCCAGTTGTCGAACTGTGTAATGTATTTGCTTAAAATAACTGACTCTTCATTCGGGAAAGTTGAACTTTAACTTTGCGAAGAATAATAAAAAAATTAATGAAAAAGAACAGCTATGTTTTCTAATTTTTTTTCTCTAAAGGAAGAAATTAAAGGCAAACAATTAAGTCATAGAAAGAAAAAAAAGTAATGAACTTAACTTGGATTTCAGCTACCTAGTGAAAAGCAGTCCAAGATGCATTTTTCAACACAGATGGAGTGAAAAAATTAATAAATATACCCCCCTCAAAATGGCCCCAAACACTGCAACTGTTGGGTTGGGCCTCTGTGAATATTGGTGGAGGGTTGGCTGGGGTGAAGTCTTATGGGAGCATTCAATAAACAATTATATAAGAGGATCTGAGGTAGACAACCTTCCCCTGGAGAAAGAAGAATGAGAGTAGAACCATGGGTCACATGGGACCCAGAATAAAAGGGCTATATAGAAAGATTGACTGGAGTACATGACAATGATCCTGAGGAGAAAAGGAAGATACAGAAAGCAACATTATCTTTTACCCTCCTGTTGGAACAAGTCACCATTATCCTTTTATTTTTTATTGGCCCCTTTGCCACTAGATGTTTTTCTCTTCTTACCATTTGCCCTTTGGTGCCTTTGGCACAAGTACCATGCTATTCTCCCCTCTCTCTCTCTCTCTCTCTCTCTCTCTCTCTCTCTGATATTTTATTGTCAATTTTGTATTTCCTGGACCTGAATTAATAAAGCTTTGGTCTCACACCAGAGTCATAATAAGCATAGTGTAAATGGGTCACCACCATGAATGCGGGGGGACCTTCCTTTCCATGATAACTACTATACTTATATATATATATTTGTATGTATGTATGTACATATATATGTATATATTAATGTGTATACACACCCACATATATGTGTGTGTGTGTGTGTACACACACATATTTAGGGTAGTTGGGTGGCACAGTAGATAGAGTGATGAGACTGAGTCAGGAAGACTCATCCTCCTAAGTTCAAATTTGACCTCAGACACTTATTAGTTGTATGACCCTGAGCAAGTCACTTAACTCTGTTTGCCTCAGTTTCCCACATGTAAAAAGAGCTGTTGAAGAAAATGGCAAACCACTCCAATATCTTTGTCAAGAAAACTCCAAATCAGGTCACAGAGGGTTGAGCACAACTGAAACAAGTGAACAGCAACATGTACATATGTGTGTATACACATATACATATTTATACATATATTCACACATATTATACGTGTGTGCATGTGTATGGCTATATTCAAACTTATTCTGGCAGCATGTCATTATCACATATGGCCACCACTTATAAGGTTTCATTGCTAGGCTTCCTGGTAAAGGTAAGGGTCACAATCTCTTGGGGACAGGTCTACCACTCTCAGTAGGACTATGCCTGTATTGGGTCTGTTCTCTTTTCCCCTGCTTTCATACCAACATCCATCAGACCAGTTGCATGCTAGTCAATGTTTAGCAACCTTTTCTCTGGGGTGAAAGTGTATGACATTTAAATTTAATCTGCATTCTTAATATTTCCTCCATTGCTTTCTTAGACAATCAACCTCAGCCTCTGGGGAGGGGAAGGGAATTAGGTTCACAGCCTACCTCAGTTCCTGTAGAGTACAATCCTACTTCTAAGTCCTAAAACTCCTTTGGGCTGAAATCCCAGGTACTCTGGTTTCTCAGAGTTTCCATACTGGGATGGCTGTCTATACTACTATACCTGCATTCTTGGCTCCAGGATCACCATGGTTTGAACTACCCAGTTCTATGGAGATCACATCCAGCATCTGAAACTGAGAAGGATAAACAGCACAAAATAGAAACAAATATCACCATACCCATTTCTTGGAGCTTCTGAGTAAAAGCAGGAGAGGAAAGACTTGCCTTCCTCTTTTATTGGTTCAGTCCATAGCATTCTGTAATGGTAATGGTAATTTGAAGATCTTCCATGCCCCTTAAGAGACCTAAAGGAATTTAAAGATCTTCCCCACCTCCTAATAAGCCAAATGTAATCACATGGAACCTGTGGTGGGGAGGAGTTTGCTGAAGTTTGGAGCAAAGTCCACAGGAAGCTGAAAGTTAGAGCGGTTAGAGCTGGAGGGAGGAAAGGATACAGCCAAGGAGATAACTAGGTTTGTGAGTGTTTGCTCATGGGAAGGCTAAAGGATGGTGTGGCTCCCTGCTGTGTTATGGCTTATTAGCTTCTTTGTTGCTGTGATGGATTTCACTTTCTGGTGTTGGGATTTGGTTTTCTGGTATTGTAATGGAAATGCAAATTTAAAGATCTTCCCTGTCCCTAGGCTAAAGTGCACCTGGAGACTGGGGTGGGAGGCTTGTTTTTCAGTTGATACTTTTTCAGTGGGTCCAAAAGGTTGTTACATTCTCTGAGCCAGGAGAAGGCTATATAAGCCCAGATGTGAGGCTTTGTTTTGGGGGGCTCACTTTGAGAAGTGTTCTGTGATTTGATCTGTATTCTGGAAAGCTGTTGTCCAGAGGGGCCCCACCCCCCACCCCGCTTTGAAAAACCCAGATGTTGACTGGGTATGGATGTAATGGTTGGACAGTTTGGAAATCTGTCTACTTGATCTGTTTCTGTCTTGATAATTCTGCCTGTATACTTTGAAGTTCGGGGTGCTGACCTTTTTCCCCTGAACAAGGTAAACGATATTATGTCTGACTGATTAAAGTAAGCTTGTTAACCCATTTTGAGTTGCTTTCCTTTAACAAAGCAGATCCAAGAACCTGTATTGCTAGCAGCCACCCTGGGAACGTTGGGGTGCTTGCTGCTACAAAATGGTGTCACGAACAGGATCTGCAGAGTAAAAGGAAGGTATGGGGACTGGGATAATTGTTTGTTTCCCAGTTGTGGTAGCTGTGATTCTGTGGAGCCGTGGAGCAGGAGAGAAGAATGGCCTGCATGCGGACTTCACTGAGCTGAGAGCAGGAATGGTGAGCTGCCTGCATCGGGACCTGGGCAGAAGCCAGGAGTGGCTGCCGCCTGCGGGAGGAGAAGGAACCCAGGAGTTCGGAATTCAGCCACAGGAAAAGATAAGAACTGAGCAGCAAAGCAGGGGCACTGAATGTGTTTCCTGGCTGCATCCCACAGTTTGGGACCCAGGGAGAGGATGGACTTGTGACTATGGTGGGTGGGATGAAGTGCCTTGGATCCCCAAGGACCCCACCTTGTTGGTTTTGTTGCCCAGCCCCCCCTCTCTGTGCTTGGAGGCAGGGGCTGGAGCTGTGTGAGGGGAAGGATACCCCTCCCCCTCCCTCCAGAGAACTTTATTTGAACTCTTGTTTTGAATTGAGATGATAATGCTATGTACTTTGTGTTTGTTTAAGGGCCAGTAGCCACTTTGGTAACTTTAGTTCTGTATCTTGAAAATGTGACCTAAGAAATGTTTGGTGCTAATTTAAAAGTAAATTGTCTATGCTATGGGCATGAAAGATCTTGGGGCCGAATGTAATGGAAATGCAAATTTAAAGATCTTCCCTGTCCCTAGGCTAAAGTGCACCTGGAGACTGGGGTGGGAGGATTGTTTTTCAGTTGATACTTTTTGATTGGCCAGTGGGTCCAAAAGGTTGTTACATTCTCTGAGCCAGGAGAAGGCTATATAAGCCCAGATGTGAGGCTTTGTTTTGGGGGGCTCACTTTGAGAAGTGTTCTGTGATTTGATCTGTATTCTGAAAAGCCGTTGTCCAGAGGCCCCCTGGCTTTGAAAAACCCAGATGTTGACTGGGTATGGATGTAATGGTTGGACAGTTTGGAAATCTGTCTACTTGATCTGTTTCTGTCTTGATAATTCTGCCTGTATACTTTGAAGTTCGGGGTGCTGACCTTTTTCCCCTGAACAAGGTAAACGATATTATGTCTGACTGATTAAAGTAAGCTTGTTCACCCATTTTGAATTGCTTTCCTTTAACAAAGCAGATCCAAGAACCTGTATGGGCAGCCACCCTGAGCACTCTTGGGGTGCTTGCTGCTACAGGTATCTGAATAAATGTTTTGCTTCTGTCTTCTATATGGAGAGTCTATTATATTTTGTGATTTAGAATTGTGCTGGCATATTCATAGTTGCTGTCAGTGCTGTGAATATTGTGTTAGCACTACACATTCACCCCAGGAAAGAACATAGCTGAAAATAATGAATGGCCCAGCCTTGCCAGGTTTAAAGATATAGTAAACCAATCAAAAGAGGCTGCCCTACCCACAGGATAGGGAACATAGAAGGCTCCATTTTAGGCAAACTGGGCACGATCAAAAGACCCCTTAAGGATGGCTTTATGTTAGAACCGAGCATGCCCAGAAGCCCAGGTTACAGGACAAATATTTATTAAGAAGGGTACTGAGCAGGAGATACAAAGATAAAAGTGAACTAGTCCCTTTCCTCAAAGAATTTACATTCTAGGGGTGGCTAGGTGGCACTGTCCCTGGAGTCAGGAGGACCGGAATTCAAATCCAGCCTCAGACACTTAACGCTTAACTAGCCATGTGACCTTGGGCAAGTCGCTTAACCCCAATTGCCCTCCAAAAAAAAAAAAAGGAAAAAATTACATTCTAATGGGCAAAATACTGTATATACACATAGCTATCAAAATCCATTCTGCCTTGGGGGTGGAAATAAGATAAAGTCACTCACTCACACAAAGTTGTCTGTATTCCAATATAAGCTAAGGTTTTTTTCTTTTCTTTTTTTTTTTTTAATTTTATAGACTCATATGATTTTTGAGCTGGAAGGATCACAGAGAGAATCTAGTTCAACCTCTTAATTTTGCTGATAGAAAAATCAAAGCCAAGAACATTTAACTAACATGGTTAAGATTAGATAGCAAGTCAGTGAAAGATAGGAAGACTCCCCAACTTTCCTGCCTCTCATACCAGTGCTAGTATGAGAGGAGAAGATTATGGAACCCAAATGAAACTTATAATTGTGGAATTCTAGGTATTAGCTCTAGGCCATGCTAGTGATTTTATCCTTTTAAATAAAAGACCTTCTTAACATTTGTCAAATCATACCAAATACCTATGGATATGGTCCAACCTGTTGGTGGTTTATAGAATCAAAGGCCAAGCCATAGTGCTCACCCTTGTCCCTAACTATATCCTAGAGCAAGGAATACCCCTTTCCATTCTTGATAACTTGACTGGGAATGGGTCCAGCTTTACCCTACAGTATGGCAGTGTGGTATCTTTGTGGGTTGAAGAGTAAAGCTTTTCCTTCTGTTATTATGACAAACTTGTTATTCACATTTCTGCAATTACACTTCTTTTTTTTCCCTTGGTTCCTTTGCCTTTATTTCTCCAGCTATTCTTTAGGACTATTTTTCTCCATGATTTGTTTATTACTTGAGAAGAGTTCTTTAGTTAGGTTTTCACTGTATTTAGGGCACGCTGTTTTGAAGTCAGTCATGTTGCCAAGAAACACAAGGACTCATTTCTTGAGAGAAAAGTGACATTAAAAAAATAACTAATGAACCAAGAGAAGTTTGTCTTGTAGATTCTCCTATGATATGCATAAGTTTTACTTTAAGAGTCAGTAAAAGAGTTGTTTAAAATAAGATAATTGTGATTACATTATTTAGGCAACTAGGGGCATACTAATGCTTGTCCTGGAGTCAGGAAGTCCTAAATTCAAATCCTACTCCAGACACTTATTAGTTGTGTGACCCTGGGTAAGTCATTTAACCTATGTTTGCCTCTGTTTCCTCAACTCCTAACAGGGTTGTTGTGAGGATCAAATGAATAGCGCCTGGCTCTTAGTAAGTGCTATAAGTGTATATTTCCTGTTCCATTTAAGTAAAAACTAACCTATCTAACCTTTGTAAGGGAAGGAGTTAAGATCTTGTTCCTACCATATTAGGGATTCCTGAACACTTGCCTTCTGGAATAGCATTGAGAATTTCTGAAATCTGAGCCTTTAGGGAAATGTCAACAGGATCAAACACATCATTGCTTGGCTCTGGAGGAGAAGCAAGGGAGAAAATTATGATACAGAAGGCAAAAAAAGCCTTGATTTGTCCTATGACATTTGCCCATCAGTTATTCAGATGGTGCAGATCCAGCAGTTGCTTCCATAGTAACCCTAAATCCATTGTCTTCTGTGAGAACTCCAAGCCCTTAGAATAGTAGTACAAGGCTGGAGACCTGTATGGTTGGTATTCAGTGGAATTTGAGGGGTTGGGATTTGCCTCTTTAGCAATGCCAAGTTCGTTTCCTGACCCAGATGAAGTAAGATAAAGTCCTAAAGGCAGGACCATAAAGCTAGAGATCTGAGTAAGTTCCTGGGGTGTGGGTGGGGATAATCAGAATGTCAGGAACTGCTTCATTAGTGACACCAGATTTATTCTACACCTGAAGGGAATTAAGAATGATGTTATAAGTCTGGAGAACCATAGAATTCTTTGGGGCTATGGTAAGACTCAACAGAGAAGGAGGAGAATAACATTGATTGTTTATAGGTTTCTATGAGTCTTTAGTGGATTCTGCATCCTATTTGTTGTGTAAAATAAAATCTGGTACCCAATGTGTATCATTCATCACCTTGAATAAATACACTGATACTTCAGCTCCATATCAGTGGAGGTGTAAAAAATGTGCTATGGTGCTATGTCCTGAGATTTGGGAGAAATTCTGTGTAAGGGCAAAAAGCCAAAGGGATAAGATTTTATTTTTGGGGGGGGGGGCAGAACAGATCCCTTTAAGATTTTGTTTACGGTACTAAGCCTTGAGTTACAGTGACAAAATGGCAAATTTCTTAAAAGAAATTTGTTTACTTTAAAAAGTAAACTTTAGTCATTCTAGTTTCAGACTTCATAGCAAAAATAGATAATTCTCAGAATCTTATTTTAAAAGGCTGACTCCTTTCCTAGAGCCCTCATTTCACAGAAAATTCTTTAAGTAATTTAGAACTACACAACACCCAGTGCTCCTTCCATTATAATAACATTCTTGACTTATTTCTCTAACATTTTTTCAAGTCCCCTCACAATCTTGCTCATCATTCTCTGGACACACTCTAGTTTGCCAATATCCCTCTGAAATTTTAAAATCCAGAACTGACGACAAAATTCAAAGTGTCCTGACAAACACAAAATACAAAGCATATTATGGTGGAAGGACAACTGAATTGAATATTAGAGTACCGTATATGTGTGTGTGTGTGTGTGTGTATGTATCAAGTCTTTTATTTACCACCTGTGTGAAAGCAGTGGTCATGTGTGTATTTCTACTGATGCTAGGACAAGATTTCTTGGTAATTTTTGAGTCAGAGACCCTTTTGGTAGTCTAGTAAAGCCTAAGAACCCATTGTCTCAACAATCTTTAAAGGTAATTGAAGGAAATGCTAAATTTTAGTTAGAGGTTAGTGAAAATAAAGATGTAACTTTTTTTCCCACCCATCTGTGGACCCTAAGTTAAGATTTCCGGTACTAGGCTGACTAAGGAATCTGGCCTTGACCAAATGAAACCATATTGAGCTGATTTCCCCACTTTTTATTAGGCCTCCATAAGGTGATCAGTCTTTGTGTCCCTCATGGTTCATTTTCTTTTGGTTTGTTTTTAATTCTGTGGTTTTTAAGAATGGATGCTATTCCAGGCAAAATTTGTAGACCTTAAAGAACTATTTAGTTCTGTTTATCTAACAAAGACTGTTAGAAATGTTGCAGTGGCTCTTAGTGTAAAGTCAAGCATTTCAAGGATCATTCAAACCCGCAATGAAATAAGATCAACCACACTGGAGAATAAAGGAAAGTGTGGCCAGAAATAAAAAATGACAAGAATTGACAAACCTTTACTGCAAAATAATTTCATCTTGGGAAAATAAGCAAAGGCCCTGGCGGTTGGGGGACTTGCTATTGGTTTCTCTACATTAAAACATAGGCCTCTTGAAGTTGGTGAAAAAACTTGAAAAAAGTTTCTGTGAATAAAAAAATGCTTTTAATTAGACAAGACAATAGAAATATTGGGGTACTTAAGACTGGTAAAAAATCATTTTGACTAATGAAACTCACTTTTAAAAATTAAAGGCTATAACAAAACTTTTCAGAGAGGTTCAGATCAGCCTGTCTCTATGGGCTTCTCCATCAGACTATAAAACATTTGCCCAAAAATGTCTGGGGAATTGTCTTTTCCTTCACTTTCAAAGGGCCTAGAAAGTCTCATCCCTATTGATAGAACAAGGAACTCTGAAAAATTATTAATAGACTGAAAGGCAGTATTGTTCCAGAATTACAGAAACTCTTAAATGGAGATGCATTAAAGTGACCTTGCACCAGTCTAGATATTGTGAAAAGTTGAGAAACTTATCTAAGAGTTCTAGATAAATATGCTTCAAAGGCTTAAGGACTCACCTGATTTAAACCCCATTGGGAATCTTTGGGCTATAGAATCAAGGTTTTTCTTGGAATAAAGTATTCTTAATATACTGTGTGATAACATGATGAAGAATGAAAAATTGTTCATAAAACGATTAGTCCTGCAATGCCAAATCATGTATAAAAAGTAATTGCAGGAAAAAGAAGACAATGCATTGTTAAAAAAAATGTAAAACATTTTAACATTTCTTATATGTAAAATAAATTTAATTGTTTTACTTTGTTCCAGTAGATTTGCAAAGCAATTCCTACCTACAGTAGGAGGATGAACTAGATGACCTCTACGGTCCCTTATTGGCCTTACATTTTATATGTATAAACATTCGAAGTGAAGGAGTGCCATACAATATCACTTTTCTCTTGTTGGCAAAACCCCTGTGAACCAGTGGCAAATGACTTATCTTTGATTTATGTGAGTTTACTCCAGCCTAGAGATCAGAGAATCAGATTCTGGTTTACAGGAATATGCAAACTCTTAAGTAAGCATTTCTTTTTTTTTTTTTAGTTTATCCCCATAATTTTTGAGATTTTAATTAAACTATAGTTTTGAACACTATTTGAACAAGAAAAAGAAGAGATTGTTGGTATGGCTGAAAAAAAAACCCCACAACATTTACTAGAAAGTAAAAGACATAGACTTTATGAACAGAAAATGAATTTCCTTCCAAGCAATCATTTTCAACAGAAGGAACAAACAAAAGAGATTTTTCTAAGTAAAAGAAAAATGAAAAATATTCTACTAAAATATATAGATAAAAAGCATGCCCCCAAAACCCCAAACAAAACAAAACCTTCCTCTTAACAGAGAAAATACTGGGGGAAAGGGAGGCAAGAAAACTGACCAGGGCTTAGGGTATATTAGAGATGTGATGTAGAATAACATTCACTTAAAATTAAATGTAATAGATAATTCAAAACATTAATTTAAAAAATTGAATGGTTAAAAGTAAAAATCATGGAATTTACTGTGTGGGGACAAAAACTATGAATGTATATGTACTTCTGATGTCTTCTATTAATACTTTTGAATCTGTTCCCTAGAAAGATTTATTGAGCTTTGTATTAGAAGTATGTGTTTCTTGGGGTGGGTAGGTGGTGTAGTGAATAGAGCACCCTGGAGTCAGGAGGACCTGAGTTCAAATCTGACCTCAGACACTTAACACTTAGTAGCCATGTGACCTTGGGCAAATCACTTAACCCCAATTGCCCTGCCCCTGACCCTTCCAAAAAGCAAAAAAAAAAAAAAAAAGATAGAGAGAAGAAATGTGCTGCCACAGGAAATGGTGAGAGGGCAGGAGCTGTTATGGAAGAGATTTCAGAAGAAACTTCAGGAAGGGACCAGCTATGCCCAGACAGCTATAGGCACAGGCACATGCAAGCCCAGACCAAGGATGCCTGGCAAATTGAGAAAACTCTGCTGCCTTCATATCCTGTCTGTTACCTGGGACCAAACTATGGCTCTTGTCAAACTTCTGAACTTTTCTCTTGCTGGGCCTTGCGGGTACCTGATTTTTCATAGTTTTGATCCTGTTTCCAGTTTAGTCACAGCCTTTTACCTCTCCAATTTCATCTTCCCCATTCATAGGTGCTTAAGATTTTTTGAGTTTATATGGATTGTTGATACTATTTAGTCCAATTCCTTATCTTAAAGGATAAAGAAGCCTAGCTTGATTATCTGACTTGTTCAAAATTACAAGGTCTAATAAATGACAGCAGTGGTACTTGAACTAAAATATCCTGAATCCAAATCCAGGAAGTGCCCACTCGTTGTTTTCTTTATTGATATCTTGTCATTTGATTGCACCTGGATATTAAAACCAAGGCCGGAAAAACAGTTTCAAAGGTTACAGTAAACAAAGTCATGGTACAAGGAAATTCAATCCTTGATCTTTGATTGCCCGCAAGGTGTTTCTGACCACTTCCTGTGAGGGCCTTTTTTTTTTTTTGGTCTTTTTGTAGGGCGGAAGGCAAGGCAATTGGGGTTCAGTGACTTGCCCAAGGTCACACAGCTAGTAAGTGTTAAGTTGTCTGAGGCTGAATTTGAACTCAGGTCCTCCTGACTCCAGGGCTGGTGCTCTATTCACTGTGCCACCTAACTGTCCCATGTGAGGGCCTTCTTGGCTGCAGCAGGCCATTCCCATCTCCACTCTATTCTCCAACTCAGGGAGATTTTCATCAGCACATTGACTCCATCTCCCACATGAATCTTGTCCTGATTCCACTCCCCTTCCCACACTATGAGTACTTTTCCTCATATTTATTTTGTAAATACACACATGCTGTTTGCCCCAAAAGAAAGTAAGCTTTGTGAGGGTAGGGGCTATTTCATTCTGTATTCTTTACCCCCAGTTATATATAAATATAGCATAGTGACATAAAATGATGCTTAATAAATGCTTATTGATTGAGTTACTGAGGCTCAGGTTCATGATCCAACTGTGGCCAAGAGGAAAGGTACATGAACAATTTTTTTAAAAGCATTTATTTATTTATTTTTAGTTCTCAATATTCACTTTTATAAAATTTTGAATTCTAAAATTGTCCTCTTTCCCCCTGCTTCTCCAAGATAGCATGCGATCTGATATAGGCTATATATGTACAATCACAATGAATATATTTCCATATTCGTCATGTGAAAAAAGAATCAGAACAAAAGGGAAAAACCAAGAGAAAGAAAAAAAAGAAAACGGTATATTCCTATCTGCATTCAGACTCCATGGTTCTTTCTCTGGATATGGGTAGCATTTTCCATCATGACTCTTTTGGAATTGTTTTAGATCATTGTATTTCCAAGAAGAGTTGTCTATCAAAGTTGGTCATCGCACAATGTTGTTTTTACTGTGTACAATGTTCCCCTGGTTCTGCTCACTTCACTCAGCATGACTTCAGTACATGAACTATTTTAAGCTGTGAGTTAATTTATAATAAAGACTAGGTTTGAGTGTTTTAGTTCACAGAAAAAGCTTTTTCTCTGTATATTAAAAAAAAAAATTAAGACCGTGGCAAAGGAGACCGGGAACTGAAATTGATACAGGAATACCTGGGTTCAAAAATCATAGATTTGGAGCTGGACAGGACTTTAAAGGTCATCTAGTTTAACTGTTATTTTATGGATGAGGAAACTGAGGCTGAAAGAAATTAAGTGACCTTCCCAAGGTGATATAGCCAGTAAAGCCAAAATTCAAACTCAGGTTTTTTGTGACTTTAGGTCAGATGCTCCATTCACTCTGACATCTAGCTTGCTCATATGTAACCCTTCCATCATATAACTAGAGACCCTATTTAAAAAAAATAATAATTCTAGGGGCAGCTATGTGGCACAGTGGATAGATCACTGGCCCCAGAGTCAGGAGGATCTGAGTTCAAATCTGGCTTCAGACACTTAACACTTTACTTACTGTGTGACCTTGGGCAAATCACTTAACCCCAATTGCCCCGCCTTCCCCCCTCCAAAAATAAAAAATAATTATTGATGAAAAAAAAAAAAAAACTCCAGACCTCTCCTAGTGGTCTATTATAATAAACATTATAATGTTTAACTCTTACAATTACTTGGCCTAAAATGTTGTATTTTCTAATTGAATTATCTTGCTTTGTTACAGTGGATGTGATTTTTCTTTATCACTCCCTTTTTTTTTCTGCAAATACCGATTACATTGTACCTTTCTTTCTGCAACTGAAGATTCCTGTCTCCTTTCTTTTAAGTTTAAGCCCTTTTAATTCCTCTTCACTATTCCTTACGTAGGACAAATCCTTCTGTTTAATTTTAAAGCTGTTTCAGATGTCTTTCACTGGCATCATCCTGCTAAAAGATCCAAGTCTCAGAGTCCTTTGTTTGATAAGAGAAATCAATGTCCTCTCTCACTGACTCAGTCTTACATAGGGTGGAAAACACATGTAGAAACAAATAGCACAGAACACCTAGATATACATTCTAATATGAGCATGGGGTTGGCTTATATTTTACCCTATCGGTATATATTTTCTCCAATATCTCAGTTTGCCTGCCACCAGAGTACGTGAACAGAGCAAAGCTATTTCTTACTTGTATTATTGGTCTACATTCAAGTTATTTTTTCCCCATAGATAATGTTGCAGACATTTAAGAATCCTGTTCCCATTTTTCTACTTTCAAAAATCAAGATGGGTACAGATCGATCCACTGATTTTCAAAACAAGGAGAAAGCGGAAGTTCAAAATATAGCGATTGTCTCTGTCCTAGAGAGGTAATTGGTGTAGCAATTGGGTTTTCAACTGTTTAAATGGATGATAAATGTTTTGGTCATTACTTCTTTTGTTTATGGGATGAGGATACCTATACAGGCAATTTTTCAGTAGGCTACAAATCTATCCTATCTTAGAGGAATATTTACTTTTGCTCTGTGAGATATATGAGCATGGAAAAGGCACGGCTCAGTAACAAAGCATATTTTATTTTAAGAGCATGCTTTATTCAATGTATAATATTTGGATATGAAAGAGGAATTTTACCCAAATATCTATGCAACAATTATTTTGAATATGAAAATAAAATAAGAGGAAAAACCCAAAAATATTTTGGTGAACAATAATATGAAATCAAAGGCTCTTTGTAAATTTTCAATTTTGTGATTTAGTTGTTTTTCACAGCTTTCCTAAAAACAAACTTTTCCTTGGTATATTAATAGTTTTAGCAAAAGTAAATGTCAGCATTTTGACATTATTATTATCATTATCAAAGTCTCAATTCTTTTCCAAAGATATGAATTCATAATATTAGCATTATCTTCAGTTGGGGAATAGTTAAACTGTAAGAGATGAATGTGATGAAAGAGTGTGGTACCTTAAGAAATGATGAATGTGAAAAATATAGAGAATCATAAGGTGATTTATGTGAACTGATACAAGGTAAAATAAACAGAATCAGGAAAACTACATGTAGTAAATACAACAATATAAGTGGAAAGAATGAAAGTTTTAAAAAAGAAAATTAACAATAATTCTAATGACAAGCTTGACTCCAATTAAGACATGAGGAAATGTCTTTTCATTCTCTGCAGAGGTGGAGACTATGGGTATGGACCGTTGCATGTATTGTTAGAAGGTTGACCTAGATTAGTTCTGAGGAGATGTTTTTATTCTTTTTTTTTAATCTTTTGTTATAAAAGATAACTATTCGGGGGCGGCTAGATGGTGAAGTGAATAGAGCATCGGCCCTGGAGTCAGGAGGACCTGAGTTCAAATTTGGACTCAGACACTTAACACTTACTATGTGACCTTGGGCAAATCACTTAACCCCAATTGCCCAGCCTTCCCCCCTCCAAAAAAAGCAAAAAAAAATAAAAAGATAACTCTTCAGGGAAAGTAAGTGTTGGTGGGATTTATTTGACAATATAGATGACATCAATCCAACATCAATTTAAAGAAAAAAATTTTATTCAAGTTGGAGTACTCAAAATTTTGTTACTTAAGTGTTGGGTTTTTGTAATCTCATAAATATTGGTATAGTTTCATCTGGAACTTACTTAATTAAATTGAATAAAGAAAAGACAGGTGAGAATAATTTGAAGCAAACACCCATTAACCAAAGACTCTTTGTTCCTCTCAAAGGAGATAGCAAACCAAATCTTAAAAAGAAAGCTGCAATTGCCAAACTGGTTGTTACAATTCTTCCCTCTGCAGCTGGCCTTCATAAAAGAGTTAATTGTACATAACCTTCCTGCTCATGGAAGTATTCAGTCAGAAATGATGATGAAGTCTTCTGCCTGGTAATATCTTCTGCGATTTTTTTTTTGTGTGTGTGATTTAAAAAAGATGGAAAAACTCTGAAATTCTAAAAAATACATCTCTCATAACCATTCAAATCCAAGGGTCATTTCTAAGTAATAAAAACATGTTAATATGTCAATTCCCTTATCCAAGTTGTTAAAAATGCTTTGGTGATTATTAAGCTTCAATATATCTTTAGTGTCTTCAAAAAAAGAGCTAGAAATTGTGGAAATTGTAATTACACTTTTTATTTGTATAATACTTCATATATGACAAGCTCAAAGAGCTTTATAACACAGTATCTTATGAAACCTAAAAGACACAAAGATAGTAGATGTCTCAACCAAATGACGCCATAAAGAAAGAAGTCGCCTTTTTTTGACTTTAAAATGATGTCAGACAGGCAAAGGAATCAGAGGATCTGGGTTCATATCCTACATTTGATGTTCCATAACTGTCATTTCATCTACTTGAGCCTCAGTTTCCCAATCTGTAAACTTAAAGGATTGGACAAGATTGCTTCTGAGGTCCCCTCTAGCTCTATAACTATAATGACAGAATGTGGTCTTCAGTCCCTTCACCATTCTGGTTACCTTTTTGTGAATATGTTCCAACTTGTCAATTTCCCTTTTAAAATGTGGCGTACCAAAGGAGGTTTCACATGAGTTCTGCCCAGGGTTAGCACCTCTCTCCCTCTCTGTATAATACTTCTCCTTATGTAGCCCCAATTTCACAAGCTTTCTCGGCTGCTGTATCACACTGATAGAATTCATTGAACTTTTTAACATTTCCTTGAACTGCTTTTTGGTAACATCATCTTTATTCATGTGGTCAATTTTTTTTAACACAAATGCAGAATTTTCCAATTAGCCATATTTAATTTCATCTCACTGATTTTAGTTGATCTTTGTTCCTAATTTTATTATTTAATGTATTACATCAACATATATTTATTAAGTACTTTTTCTGGATCAGGAAGCTACAGAATGTATGTGGGGGGGGGAGTGAGAGTAGAGGAGTAGAGTATGGGTAGTCAGGAATAGAGTTTGGAGAGGAAGGAAGACATGACTAGACTTAGGCTATTTCCTTAAATGGGCAATTCTGGGAGCAACCAATAAATCAGAAGAGGTGGGACAGTGACCATCTATCATAAGAAGGCTGCTGTGGCATGATGGGAAAAATGAGCATTGACTTATATTAGATATCTCTTCCAGTCTGGTGTCATGTCCAAGTGTGATAAGCATGTTATCTATGCTTTTATATGTATCATTGAAAAGAATGTAAAAAAAAAATCAAAACAAAACAAAAACTGGGGAACTCCACTAAAGACTTCCATACAGGCTGATCTTTATCCATTTGGACACCCTTTGGGCATCTCTTTGGGTATCTTTGCTGAACCACTTCAGAACCTGTTTTTGTATAATCATTCACTATCTATATCTTTTCATTGTGTCTACCGGGATGTTATGAGAGACTTTGTTGAATCCTTTGATGAAAATCAAAGATGCTATGTCTTACAGTTCCTTGAAATTTATTATTTTAGAAACCTTGTCAAAGAAGGAAATGAGTTGAATTGCGCATGCCCTGTTTTTGTGAACTCATTGTGGTTAGTTTTGATCACTTCTTCCCTTTCTAAGTACGTATAAACTGTCCCTGTAATAATATAATCTCAAACTTTACCAGTGACAGATATGTTTTATTGGTCTCTTTTTGAGATTTGGAAATGTATTTGCTTGCCTCCAGTTGTGTGCAGTCTTACCTGATTTCTATGATTCCTAAACTATTGCCAGTAGCAATTCAGCAAGCAGATCCACAAGTATTTTAGTACCCAGACAAGTAATTCACTTTGATTTGATGATGTGAATTGTTTCTTGGTACTCTCAATTCCCTATTATTCTCTAATTTCCTATTATTTTTATGCTATACATCCTCATTTTAATATTATTATTCTAGGCAGAGAAAAAAGCAGCAAATAAATGTTAAGTGGTTCAAGATTCCCCAGTCACCTTTCATCTGTTTTATCTTCCCAAATCTCCTTCTTCTTCTTCTTCTTCTTCTTCTTCTTCTTCTTCTTCTTCTTCTTCTTCTTCTTCTTCTTCTTCTTCTTCTTC
>NW_027187295.1:7227240-7281753 GCF_028583685.1 Petaurus breviceps papuanus | reverse complement strand
TCTTCTTCTTCTTCTTCTTCTTCTTCTTCTTCTTCTTCTTCTTCTTCATCGCTTTTTGGAGGGGGGAGGGCAAGGCAATTGGGGTTAAGTGACTTGCCCAATGTCACATGGCTAGTTAAGTGTCTGAGGCCGGATTTGAACTCAGGTCCTCCTGACCCCAGGGCCAGTGTTCTATTCATTGTGCCATCTAGCTGCCCCTAGTCCTTTCTTAATATTCTTCTTTTCCCCAACCAAGCTTTAAATGAAAAACTCTTTATGTTGTCTTTATTATTTACCTTTAACTTTTATGTTTCTGATCCTATTCATAAAAACTATTGCTCTTTGATATGACTTCAATTATCTTTTACATCAGTTTTCTATTATATTTTCCTTCAATTAATCTTTTTACAAATTGAGTTTGTTGATGGAATTCTTATGCAGTCATATTGGCCTCTTTAAATGCTACCACTTCCTCTTCACCATCAGATAAATTTAGACAAGATCACCAGAAATTTTGTTTTTGAGAATCTTCATCTAATTTACTTTTTTACAGTCTCAGATTATGGGGATCATATCTGTGAATTTTTTCTTTTCTCTTGTTCTTTTAAACATTATTCTCCAAAAATACTGTGTGTGTATCAGATTACATCTGGTGTGCTCTTTGTTGTCATTATGCCCTCTAAGATAGTATATATTTTATCTCCTAAGATATCTGTTATTTCTGATTTCCCTAATCAATTACTAAACCAATTACTATTGGTCAAAAACAAGTCTTGAGAGGCACAGTCAAGATGGTGGAGTAGAAACAGGACTTCCTTGCAGCTCTGGCCCTCACCTCCCCCAATTCATGTGAAAAATGACTCTAGACAAACTTTGGATCTACAAAACCCACAAAATGACACAGAGAAGCTAACCTCCCACTGAGGATAACCTGGCAGGCTGGCAGGAAGCGGCCAACTCAGCATTCTGGGAGCTGAACCCAGCCCTGCAAGGGCCTGAGGTTTTAGTCTCAGGGTGGTCACAGCCAGCCACTGGCTGATCACCAGGAGCTGAGGCAGTTTCCAGAATTATCATCCCATATATGCCAAGGACAAAGTGAGAGGTCAGTGCAGTGTGGATTTTGGGACCTGGGAATTCAGAGTGTGATCTGGTCTTTGCCTCCAGGGCAAGAAGCAGCCAAGGCCCCGTGGCTGTGCAGCCACCACCAGGTGGCAACTTCAGCTCCTGGTCTGCAGATTGTAGGGGGACAAAGAAAGCAGTCTGAGGAGTAATTGCTCTTGCTTTAACCTGCTTGGATCTGGATTGCTGTCTAGGGTGCAAGTCCTGGAGTGTGTGACCAGCTTGCCAGAGTGTGTAGAGGCTTCAGAGAGGGTACCCAACTAATATCTTTGGCAGCTGAAAAAACCCCAACATTTGGGATAAAGTTCTCATTTCTGGTAGCAGAGTTCTACTGTGGCAAAAAGCCCAAAAGTCAAGTAATTGAGTGGCAACGTAAGCAGGCAAAGGAAGCAAAGCAAACAGAGCAACCCAACTTTACACTCCTATTTTGGGGACAAAAAGGATCAAAGCATGGAATAGCAGGAAGACAGCAAAGTCAGAACTCCTGCATCAAAAGCTTCCAAGAAAAATATAAGCTGGTTACAGGCCATAGAGGAGCTTTAAAAGGATTTTGAAAACCAAGTAAGAGAAGTGGAGGAAAAATTGAGAAAATAAATGACAACAATGCAAGGAAATTATGAAATGAGAGTCAGCAACCTGACTGAAGAAAATAACACCTTAAAAAATAGACTAACTCAGACAGCAAAAGAGGCACAAAAAGGCAACGTGGAGAAGAATGCCTTAAAAAGCCGAATTTGCCAGGTGGAAAAAAGAATATCAAAAGCCCACTGAAGAGAATCATTCCTTCATCATTAGATTGGAACAAATGGAAGCTAGTGACTTTATGAGAAATCAAGATACTATTGAACAGATCCAAAGAAATGAAAAAAAATAGAAGGCAACGTGAAATATCTCATGGGAAAAACCACTGACCTGGAAAATAGATCCAGGAGAGAGAATTTAAAAATTATTGGACTACCTGAAATCCATGATCAAAAAACGAACCTAGAAATCATCCTTTAAGAAATTCTCAAGGAAAATTTCCCAGATGTTTTATAACCAAAGGGCAAAATAGAGGTTGAAAGAGTCCACCAATCAACTCTTGAAAATATCCCCAAAAGAAAACTCCTAGGAATATTATAGCCAGGTTCCATAGTTCCCAGATTAAGGAGAAAATATTACAAGCAGCCAGGAAGAAACAATTTCAATATTGTGGAAACACAATCAGGATAACTCAGGACCTGGCAGCTTCTATACTGAGGGATCTAAAGGGCTTGGAATATGATATTCTGGAGGTCAAAGGAGCTGAGATTAAAATCAAGAATTACCTACCCAGCAAAACTGAGTATCATGTTCCAGGGGAAAATATGGTCATTTAGTGGAATAGAGGACTTTCAAGGATTCCTTTTTTTTTTTTTTTTTTTAGCAATTGGGGCTAAGTAACTTGCTCAAGGTTACATGGCTAGTTATTTCTGGGTGTGGTGATGTGGTGATGGCTAGTTTTTTTTTTTTGTGTGTGTGTGTGTGTGTGTGTTAAGTGTCTGAGGCCGGCTTTGAACTCAAGTCCTCCTGACTCCAGGGCCGGTGCTCTATTCACTGTGCCATCCAGCTGCCCCCTTTCAAGCATTCTTGATGAAAAAAAAACAGAGTTGAATAGAAAATCTGACATTCGGATACAAGAAGCAAAAGAAGCATGAGAAGGCAAATAGGGAAAAGAAATCACAAGGAACTTATCAAAGTTGAACTACTTATATTCCTACATGGAAAAATGATAATTGTAACTTATGAAACTTTTCTCAGTATGAGAATAGTTGAAGGGAATAGAAATGTATATATTTGTATTTATATTGTGTATATGTATATATACCTATATGTCTATATAGGAGGGTATATGGGCATATGAATACATATGTGAGTGTGTGTATATATGTCTACAGGTATATATAGACAGAGGGCACAGGACCAATTGAATAGGAAGGGATGATACTTAAAAGATGAAATTAAGAGGTGAGAGAGGAATATAATGAGAGGAGATGGGGAGAGACAGAATGGGGTAAATTAATCTCATACAGAAGAGGTAAGGGAAAATGGTTACAATGGAGGGGAAGAATAGGAAGGCAAAAGGGAATGAATCACCCTTATTCTCATTGAATTTGGCTTAGGGAGGGAATGACATACAAACTAAATAGGGTATCTCACCCTACAGGAGAATAGAGGGGAAGGGGAAGAGAGGGGGGATAATGGAAGGGAGAGCAGGCTGGGGGGGGAGGGAAGTTGGAAGCACCCATTTTTGAAAAGGGAAAGGATCAAAATAGAGAATAGAACAAGTGGGGGGTGGGATAGGATAGAGGGAAATACCGTTTGTCTTCCACAACATATCCACTATGGAAATGTTTTGCGTAGCTACTCATGTACAACCTATATTGAATTGCTTATCTTCCCAGTGAAGGTGGGTGACAAGGGAGAAAAGGAAAGAATCTGGAATCCAAAGTTTTAAAATCAAATGTTTTAAATATACGTGTACATATTATTCTTAATATTTTACATGTAACTGGGAAATGAGATATACAGGTACTGGGGCATAGAGATCCACTGTGCCCTGCTGGAAAGTCCAAGGAGTAATGGGGGAAGATATGGGAGAGAGCAGATAGGGGGAGCGCATATTCAGTGGGAAAGCTGTTTTGTGGTGGTAGGTAGGGAAAATTGGGGAGAAAATTTGTAACTCAAAATCTTGTGGAAATGAATGATGTAACCTAAAAAATAAAAAAAGGGAGAAAAAAACCCAAGTCTTAAGTAACAGAATTATTTGCTTCACTAGATCTGTGACTCCAATAAATTGGGCTGATAGATAAATGCAAATTATAATGTTCTAAGAAAAGAAATCAGAGGCAGTATTTCTTAACAGAAAAAGAGAGCTGGCCTTAGCATCCATCATAAAGACCTGGGTTCTGGCCCCACCTCAGTCACATCACTGGCTGTTTGACCCTGAATGGATCATTTGAGCTCTTAGTGCCCCAGGCAGGTCTCTAAGTTTAGACACTGTAGACCATGTGCTGATCTGTATTGGTAGGAAAAGGAACAAGTATTTATTAGGTGTCTACCATGTGCCAAGCACTGTGTTTAGTGTTTTGCAAATATTAGTTCATTCTTGGGAAGTTTCCTATTCCAATGAAATCACAGATTCAGTTAAAAAAAAAAAAAAGCAACTTCCTGAGAAACCTTCTCTCTGACATGTCCTAAGGCTGACTCTTTGAACAATTAGGATAGGTATAATTGATGATGGTGTTAAAATTAAGAGATAGTGACCTAGTTGCAAATAGTAATAGTAAAAAAAAAAGTAGTGGTGTCCCAGTCTCCTCAAATTATGTTTATTCTCTTTTATTAAACTTTGAGTATGATCACTTCATTCCCCACCCCCCATTCCCAATACACTCTAGTAACTCCCTTATACCTGTAGAATCAAATATAACCTTATACTGCATTGCCTCTACCTTCCATATACTCTACAATCTAGCATCATTGACCTAGCTGTTCCTCCAGCTGAAAAGCCATTTCCTCTCTCCAAGGTTTTTCAATGGCTGTCCTACATGCTTGGAATGCTCTCCCCCTCCCCACCTCTGCTTTTTAGCTTTCTTCAAGACTCAGTTCAAATCCTGTCTTCTGCAGGAGGCTCCCCTCTCATCTACCTCCCACCCATTCCTTTGTATTGTGTCTATCTTGTATTATAGTTATCTACTTGTTTTCTCTCCATCAGAATGTGAGTTCCTTGATTACAGGTACTGTGAAGTTTTGCTTTGGTTGGGGGGTGGCAGTGGTGGTGGTTTTTTGTTTTTGCCTTTATGTCCCCAGTGCACAGCACAGTGCTTGACACAGAGTAAACCCTTCATAAATGCCTGTTGGCTGACCAACCAGAACTTAGAAGGAAGTTCTTTAGGAGTTTCCATAAGGGGTTTATCCTTTCATGTCAGCCATTATGGTTCTTATGTTGTTTGTGAATAAAAAGAATGGAGAGTTTGCCATGTTTATTAGACCCTCAACACTATTATGCTGCAGGACAAGTACTTTTTTCCCTCTGATTCTTGATTTGCTGGACCTACTGTTTCAGGCTATCGTTTTTTGCCAAACTGAAAGCGGCAGGGGCCTACAACATTATTTTGATTTTGTAGGAAGATTGTTTCTAAATTGACCACTTAAGAGTAGTTAGAGCATAGTCACACCATTTGGGCTGTGAAACACCATTGGGGTTCTGTGGCTCATTATAATCTGTTTTTCAGAACTTGCTGAATATTTTTATTTATTTTTAGGACCCAAGTTCATTCTCTACCTTGGGGGGGAATTATCTTCTAGCACTTGTATCAGCACTCCCTATTCTTGAACCTAGAGAAATATCAATTTGAACAAAAGAAACTAGAAATTTCTGTATAACCCTTATATAGGTGACTCACCAATAATATAAAGGTCCTGGGTATATTTTGGAGGATTTTTGTCATTCTCTTCACTTTTAGCCCCAGTCCAGGAAACTTAGAAAACTATATTCATGGTGGCCCTGAAATACTGAAACCAGCTCCCAGCTTCAAAGTCCATAGTTCACAATCACGAATAATGTCTTATTAAAAGAAAGAAACAAAACATAAACCCTTGAAGAAGCAACTATTAATCCCTATTGTCAATGAGGATTTCTTTGGTAGGGACGCATGTCCACAAACCCTGCCTTGACCAGTCAGACCCAGGTTATGTCCTGCTTTTTGAAGCTCCTCATTGCTCCAAAGTATACACATCCACAGCTCCCTAGTTGCCCAGATCAAACAGTTTCTATAGTTCTCTGACCTTTGATGTCATCTGCCTACTGAAAGATTAAATGCAAGTATATGGAAGCATGGAAGCTGAGAAGACAGCATAACTGAAATGAATGGAATCCTTAAACATATGAAAATTTGCAGAGCAAGGATCGCCCAAGGGAGCAGTCCCAGCAACCAGCAGAGAAGGAGAACCAGGAGGGCAAAAGTCATGGAGAGTAAATGTCATGGAAGCCACAGTGGAATCACAACAATAAGGTTGCACTATGGGCTTCTCCATCATGCCCCAGAAACCTCTGCATCCTGGAAGATCACTCAAGCCCTGGAATTCATATCCCTTAAATATCCTTCACCCATATCTGTGACATCTCCTTCTAATTGGATCCCAGAACTTCCATTAATGGAGGGTCAACTTCCATTGACCCAGGTCAATCATCTCTTTATTTCTCAGGCTGCAATCTAGACTTCTCCCTTTCAGCTTCCTTTTATGTATTGTCTTTCTAAATGGAGGGGATACAAATAAAAGCAAAAAGACAGTCCCGGCTCTCAAGGAATTGCATTCTAATAGGAGAAATAATAAGCAGACAAATTTGTGTAAAGAGGCTGAATATAGGATAAATAGAAACGAATTAACAGAGGGAAGGCACTAGTATTAAGAGAGATTGGGAAAGGCTTGTAGAGGATGAGATTTTAGTTGGGACAGCCAGGAGACCAGTGTCACTGGATGGAAGGGTTAAGTGGTAGGAAGTAAGGTACAAGAAGGAAAGATGGGAGGCAGTAAAATAAGGTTATGAAGGACTTTGAATGCCAAATAGAGGATTTTATATTTGATCCTAGAGATGGTAGGGAAACCCTGGAGTTTACTGAGGAGGTTGAGCAGGGAGGGGTAGGGTGGTGTGGTTGGACCTGAGCTTTAGGAAAATCAGGTTGGTGGCTGAATGGAGGGCAGAATGGAGTGGGGAGAGATTTAGAGCTTGATGGAAACTTAAAGGTCAAAGGATCATATGTCTAGAACTGAAAGGCACCTCAAAGATCAGCTAGTCAAAACTCCTTTTATTTTATAAATGAGGAAACAGAATCCCAGAGATTAAATCTTTGCTAAAGGTCCTACAGATGATAAGTAGCAGCAATGGAATTTGATTCCAGGTTCTCTGACTTCAATACCATACTTGTGTCAAAATGCTAAACTCATTCTTTTTTTCTCTGTTTACATAGTAAAAAATAGAGATTTGTCAATTATCTGGTTGACTAAAACAATTTGGACAGCCAATATGAATTATTTGGTACATTAGTAAAATTTTTGAGTGAATAGACTAGCTTGACATTAGATAGAAAGTCTAATTAACTAATTGATTTCCTGTTCACTTCCTCATTTTATGCTATAAAGATCCTGTTTATGATATGTAAATAGCAATACTAATGAATATGAAGAGGTGTTGCAAGAAATAGATAATTTAAAACAATTGGAAAACAAATGTCAAGTATAAGTATGGTACAGAATATGCTTAAACAGAAAGAAATTTTCCCATTTGGTCTCCTCCCTTCCCTTACAACATCATGGGTTTGACTTCTTTTTCCTTCCATATGAGGTTAGATGTTTTTTGCCTCCTCTGAAATATAAAATATCACCATATTTTTAGGCAATAAAGTGACAATCTATGTCCACCTTGACTGACTGTTCCAAATTCTTCCTGACTCACGAAGCAAAAGATTTTGTTCAATACAAAATTGAGGTTCCTAGATCTCACCTTAAGCCACCTGAATTCTCTTCATACACGATAACTTTAATTTTGAGTTATATTTGCAGCTGAGGAAAGAAAATGAAGTAGAGAAAAATCAAATGAGAGTAACTTTAGGTTTTCCCTGGACTGTCAGATATTCAGCTGAAGAAATAACCTGAGTTCTTTTTGATGCTTAATTTGATTAAAAAAAATACAATTCAATATAGTTTAATCTTAGACTTCTTTTGAAGACTTCAAGTTAATATACAATTCATTAAAATCTCTTCTCAGGTTGTATTTACAGAGTTGAAATGAAGTGAAGCAAAGGCTTTGACATGATTATGCTGAAGTTAGATCTATCTAAAAGACAAAGGCCAGAGATGGCATTTTCACTCTGAATCATTTCAATTGGCTATTCTGAATTCACCTGACAATTATAAAATTTGCCACTTCATTTTGGCAGGAAATAAATAAGCACAATCAGTGAAAAGTCCAGATGTCATCTAAATTCTGGCTTTGAACAAAAAGAAAACTAAACCTGTTTTTTTCAACACAACTTTCTTAACTGTTAATTGGTAGCTTCTTTATGAGAAATGGAGTCCTCTTCTGGAATGACCTTTAGAATCAGTTTATGAGGCAATAAGAAAACTAGTCTTATTGGTGAAGGCTATAAAATTAATAGATTGCTGGACCTGAAATCTGGAAGAGCTGAGTTCAAATAATGCCTCTAATACTAACTAGACATGAGGTGTTACAGAGTTATAGTAGTGTCTTGGAATCCCTTTCAAGGAGCTGAGCATATTGTCTGGCCCATTTCTGTAAACATGCATTCTGTGCCCTTTCTGATAGACATATACTTTGACATGGTACAGCAACTCTCTATTTATTTCAGTTAGAGTATATATGCTGAAGGTTGGTTTTAGAAAATTGAAATCTGATGGGAAAGTTATTTTTATTCTTTAATAGTTGTGCTATCTTCAGGATGGTTTTTTTGTGCCTCTTTTAATTGTGGTATACCCACTTAAGAAAATTTAATAGCAGAAATTCTCTCTGGACAATTCATTTCAGGAAAAATGGGTTTCTTAAATTTCTTCTGAATTTTATATTGAGAAATTTGTTCATGATGAATTGAATAACCATTGCAAGTAGCATATTCCTCAGCTATCAATCCATAAATATCTTGATGAGAGAGGTCAAAATCACATTGTAGAAGATTGACTAGCCAGTGATGGAGGACCTGTGGCCTTGAGGTCACATGTGGCCCTCTAGGTCCTCAAGTGAAAAGGGCCACACTTGAGGACCTAGAGGGTCACATGTGACCTTTAGGCCTCAGGCTCCTCACCCCTGGATACTAATCAATTTGCCACCAGCAGCAAGCATAAGGGCTATTCTCTGTGACTTATCTGAAGCGTTCACATCTGCTCCTTTTTTCGAGAGTGGTGAATTATTTTCAGTAACAGCAAGTAAAAATTTGTGTGCCCATCCTTATTTGTGCTTCAACATTGGTTTTATTTTCAATTTATTCACTAATGATACATAATGTCCAAGAGCAGCATAGTGAAGGGCAGTATTTTTGTTGATATTCTTAAGATTGGGTTGTGCTTTATTTTCTAGAAGAATAGTTGAACATTCTTCATGCTGACATTGTACTTTCTTAATCAAAGGAGATCTATTTTCACTTCATGGATATTTAATTTGCATTTTCTCTCTACTTAGAGGGATTCAACATCTGGATATCCTCTAGGGCAAGCCAGGTGCAAGGTTGCCCTATGTTCTTTATCCAGGTCATGTTCAGGTCATGTTTCTTGAACAGGTGAGGTTGCTCCTTCACCAAGTTTGTGAAGTTTTCACAGGTCCTTATACCAGAAACAATACCCTGGGGCTTTTGGGGAGTGAGGATGGAGCCGCCACCACTTGCACCCTCGATGCTGCTGCTCCTCTCACTTCAATCAAAAGAAGGAGAAGAGGACAACTGTGCCTTCTTCTTTATGGGCCCAAAACACTTTATCATGAAAGAGGAAAAGTTCTTGTGTCCCTTTGTATCAGTCTTGACCCTATTCCTCTCTCCAGATTACAGAGAAGCTTTTAGACATGGAACTGGAGCTGAGGTGAAGGTTTTCTTTCCTGGGGCAATGGGTTGAAGGTCATGGTACACAGTAAGGAATGATCTTCCCTCTCAATCCTCTAGCTCTTAAAGCTAGAGAAAGACTCCATCCTCTCTTTTCTCTGGCTTTTTTATGGTATTTGACTAGTCTTCCCTAAAACTTGTGGGCCTTGGTGAGGTTTATTTTCTCTTCCCTTAGGCAGCAACAGTTTCCATAAACATTAGTGTAGGACTGATTTTTACATTGCAATGAAAATATGTGATTGCCTAGGGTGAACCTGAGACTGACCTCAAGTTGCTGGCTGTCTTTTTTGTTTTGTGTTTCTGCCCTTGAGCTTAGATCAGTGAAGAGTGATGGTGAGAAACTAAGACTGTTTCCAATCTTAGGGGCTATCTTGTGAGATCGAGAGTCCTTGAGTTGGTGCTGGCTGCCCAATGGAAAATGTTTCCGATGATGTTTTTTCTGCTTCCTGAAGAAGGTGATTACCTCCTTCATGGTTGTACTAACCCTGATAGGTTCAAATAGTCCCAACAGGATGACCAATAAGTATATCTGGATTTTGTGAAGTTATTAGACTGTGCATGCCTCAGGTAAAAGTGAATGTTTGTTCAAGGGTGCCACGTGGTGCCTTGACAATTTAGGGAGTTCTGTTATATGTTTTAAGTATTTCTTTAACTACTTGTTTATATAGGTCTTTTATGCTTTAAGCATTTCCTTTGTGATGAAAGATTCAAATACTTGAACTATTCCTGATAACTTATTTTGTATATCAAGAACTTCTTTTTGAAAAAGGATCCTTTTAGGGAGATCCTAGATATAAAACATCCCTAAGCTTTGTTTAGAGATTTTTCTTCTGCTCTTGGTGGGAATATAATGAGTCAGAGGGAGGTAAGAAAAAGCCTGATTCCCCTATTTGGGATCATATCACCCCCAGGTTGGATCTGGGCTTCTTATGAGTCCAGAGCTGGAGGCCCTTATTGGAGACTTGGTCATCAAGTTATTAAGAACCTAAGTCTCATGTTTCCCATTTGTAAAATGGGACTAGGAATACTCGGAGTGTTTATCTCACAGGGTTGTTGTGAGGCACAAATGATGTAATGTATGTCAAAAACTTCATTCTCTAAATCAGCAAGTGGTTGCTATGAGGAAGGCACTCTGCTAGGTGCTAGGGATGAGAAGATACAAGAGAAAAAGTTATTACTTGAAAAGAGTTATATTTTATTTTAAAAATTTTAGTTGTTGTTACTAAGAAATGGTATCAGTTTGACCTCTCATTTTATTTTCCAGGCATATATCCAAATGTTTCTGAAAATCAAATCTACTGTCAGAGAACACACTGTACCACCATTAAGACTATTCAGAAAAAAATGTCATTTTCTTAAGTCTATTGCAAATCAAGAATTTTTAAAAATGCTTGGAGCAATGATGCCATTTGAATAAACATAATTTGTAAAGAAATTATTTTAAAGGGAACAATACTCATTTATATATGTATACATTCTATTTAGTTAGCCCAAATATCATACTGAAAAAAAATTCAGGTTCACTACCATATACTTTATTATATTATTTTTTTTTTTTTAATAAGCAATCGGGGTTAAGTAAGTTGCTCAAGGAAGGGTTCACAGCCAGTTATTTCTGGGTGTGGTGCTGAGTATCTGAGCCCAGACTTGATCCCCAGGTCATCCTGACACTGGAGCTAGTGCTCCTACTCGCTGAGCCACCTGGCCGCCCCTAACTACCATATACGTTAAAAGGTTACAGGTTACTGATTGAACCATTCCTATAATGGCCAATGTGGAGAGATCAACAGAAGAATTTCCAGGGAAGGGAGGATGTCAGAACTAGAGTGCAGAAAGGCACAGCTACAACTAGGAGGAGGAAACTGGGGCTTTGTCCTAGGATGGGCTTAAGTTGTATAAAAACTTAGAACCTAATTAGCAAAAATCCAAAGGCACCCAATGCTTCTACTGGTTGGTCTTCCCTAGGCAGCTACTTCCCTTCCTTCCATTTATTCTATAGCTTTTTCCAGAATTAATAACAAATTCTATATGTTTTTGGAATTTAGAAAAAAATGTTACCAACAGTTCTAAACTTAAAGAGTTATTCTCCCATTTTATAGATGAGAATGGCTATCTTTTCACTTGCTTCATGTGATTTTAGGCTACTTATTATGGATACAAAAATCATTAGTTGTGGTTCTATAAACAATCCAAGATGAAAAAGTAACTGGATGGGTCAGAGGTGCAGGGCAGACGAGAATCAAACCTAGAAATAACAATAAGACCCCAGAAAAAGCTTGGGAAAGGCTACGTGTGGGGTTCAGGTTACAGTAGTTTAATGCCCAGTAATACCTGAATCCAAAGGGCAATGGATGTATCTCAGACATACAATGAATATGGCATTTCAATGATGGGGAACAATGCAGTTTCAACTTAATATAATATTGTCTATTAATACCAAAAAAGAATGTTAATATAATGGGAAAAGGGATAATGTTCACTTAACTGTAAAATTCAAGTGAGCACATTTTGTCTGTTGTATATAATATGTGCTTGTGCTTTAAATTACATTGTATTTTCATTTACATAATAATTCCCTTGTAAAACTTTGAAAGTATTAACTTTACTACATCAAATACACCTTATATATAAAGTGTAAAATGTAGAATAAGAAACTATCCTTATCTCTTATTGAATAATTTGCTTATTCAGCTTTGAAGACAAAATGGTTTTCTTAGCAAAGAAATCATTAGGCCAAGTTTTCTGTTTTCCTTTAATAAGTGAAGTAATTTTGAATGAGTAGGACTGATTTTTACAATTGCTCCAATATTCTTGAATTGCTGATGTGGCCTTACTACAATTCTTTTCTAGGCATATCTCCAGGATCACATCTGAAATGTTTGAAAAGGATAATACGGTGGATTTTTCTATTATCATTACTCATGGGTAGCATCTGGTCCTTCATGTTTGTCCATAAGCAACTGGTTAATCATAGTCCTTGTAGAAAGTCTTTTGAGAACCAAATTATATTTATTTAGTAAACTTATGCAGATTGTTTTCATCCAAATTCTTGTTTTCAGTTTTTAAAAAAAATTACAGTTATTTAGCCTTTAACAATAGACAATTGCTATAGAGACTTAGTCTACTTTGGAACTTTCTATAAAAGTCCATCTTATAAAATGGTTGATTTAATTTCTTACTGTTCATGATACAAAAGTAATTACTAATTATAGAACTCATCTTGGGAGTGTCTTCAAAAATAGTACTCTCCTGATTTATTTGAAGAAGGAATCAAGTTATAAAAGGCAAACCTATATCCATTCACACATATATTATACAAAGTATTGGGGTTTATATCTTCCCTTTAAAATTATTTTTGTTGTAAACTTAACAATCATGAACAATGACAAAACTTTCAGTATGCAAAAAGAAGAAAAAAGATACTTGTTTTAATAAACTATGAACTCTAGGACCCTCTAGGAAAGGAAAACATCATGGATAAGTTTTTATAAGGAAGGTTGACTGCAATGGGTAGAAGATCATCCTAAAGGATACAATTATGGGACCACTAAACAACTGTTGGATGGCATGAAAATAATAGAGTGTCTGAAGTAGTGCCCAAGAAGATGACATTGGCACAAAAAGAACAGTGAAAGGTCACTAAAGATAGATTTTGCTAGCTTTGTGCTTACCTGGCCTAGCCCTGATGACCAGTGAGAGTATAGTGGGAAAGTTTCCTCATACTTCCTGTGTTTAGCAAGACTATGCAAACCACTGTCAGAAATTTGGTTGAGGATTTCCTGCTCAGTGTGGATCTGAGAGACATGAATGATAAACTGAGCTTTAAAATTCAAGTAGTTTTTCACCCATTCTTATTGGATCAATGAAGGTTAGGAAAGTAGTATCAGGTAACTCAAGAAAAAGATTTTCCCAAGTTCCAAATCTTGGGTTTAAGAAAGTATTTAAGTAAAATATAGTATGTGTTATTGCTAAGAAGCCAAATATTTGAGTATTTTAGAACTTTACATTTCAATTAGCAAAAATTTATTTTCTTCCCCCCTGCCCCACCCCAATTAAAAAAAAAGAAATAAGAAAATACTCTTTAAAATATGCATGGTTAAGCTAAACAAATTGCCACATTGGTCATGTTCAAAAAAGTATATCTCCCTCTGTATTTGACTCAATTACTTGTCAGTCAGGAAGTGGGCAACATGCTTCAGTATCAGTTCTTTTAAATTGTGATTAATCATTGCATAGATCAGGGTTCAAAGTTGTCTGTGTGTATAGTTCTATTGTTTTTAATATAAATTGTTCCCCTGGTTCACTGCACATTTCACAAAAATCTTTCCAGGGCTCTCTGAAAATGTACCTTTAATTACTTATGGTGCAATTATACTCCTTTACATTCACATACCATAATTTATTTAACCATTACTCAATTGATAGACAACCCTTAGTTTTCAGTTCTTTTCCATGACAAAGAAAGGTGCTTCAGGTGCTTTTCAAATATATATGTTAGCTTATAAATTTCAGATATTTGGTAAGATGTTTTCAAAAAAGAGTATAACAAAGTTTTACTATATAGAGAACTATCACAATGTAAAATAAAGGCTATTAATGATCAGAATCTCATGAGCAGCACACTGAAGATGGCAGTAAGAAGTAACACTACCAAATTACAAAGGTTGTACTAGAGTCCAGCTCAACAATTCTTTCAGCTCTTTAGAGTTCAGTGACAGTCCAGATTCGTGGGTCTTGTTAAGACTGTTACAGAGTCATGCAGAAATGCTGTACAAAGATTAGAAGAAGCTCAGGGACTGCGGGATACTCTTTTGAGATTCTGAGGACCTATATATAGGATTTAAGTGACAAACTACTGAGGTATAGAGGCAGGAGAGAAAATTGGAGGGTTCTCATACTTTGAAGGGCTCCCTCAAAAGGGTAAAGAATAACTAATCAATTGGATATCTTCAGAACATGTAGCCTTCATCAATATTTGATTACATCAGTAAAAAAAAAACATTGAGTTTAAAATAAGATAATGGAGATTATGTTATTTAGGCAACTGGTGGTACAGTAGATAGAGCACTGGGCCTGGAGTTAGGAAGATGAGTTAAAACCCAGCCTCAGACCCTTACCAGCTGTGTGACTTTGGATAATTTACTTAAATTTTGCCTTAATTTCCTCAACTATAATATGAGGATAAAAACATCACCTACCTTGCAGAATTGTTGTGAGGATCAGTTGGTATGATATTTGCAAAGAGCACTTAACACAATGCTTTGCCCAGAATAGGCATTATATAAATGCTTATTCCCTCACTTCTGTTGTCCTTGTTACAGGTGTCTAAGGTACCAAATTTTGTTCCAGAAGTGATTCACAAATTCCTTAGGTGCATCTGTTTTCCTGGTATTCTTTTTTTTTTTTTGGAGGGGGGAAGGTTCGGCAATTGGAGTTAAGTGACTTGCCCAAGGTCACATGGCTAGTTTTTGTGTTAAGTGTCTGAGGTTGGATTTGAACTTAGGTTCTCCTGATTCCAAGGCCAGTACTCTATTCATTGAGCCACCTAGCCACCCCCCTATTATTCTTAATATCAGCATATGTAGGATGCTTGTTTTTGTCAGGGAACTTCCAGTGGGGTAACTCAATTCCCCAACCTTGTGTAGCAGCAAGCACCCCAAGCATCCTCAGGGTCGCTGCCAACACAGGTTCTTAGATCTGCTTTGTTAAAGGAAAGCAACTCAAAATGGGTTAACAAGCTTACTTTAATCAGTCAAACATATATCGTTTACCTCGTTCAGGGGAAAAAAAGTCAGCACCCCGAACTTCAAAGTATACAGGCAGAATTATCAAGACAGAAACAGATCAAGTAGACAGCTTTCCAAACTGTCCAGCCATTACATCCATACCAAATCAACATCTGGGTTTCAATGTCTGGGTTTTTCAAAGCTGGGGGGCTCTGGACAACGGCTTCCCATAATCCATATCAAATCACAGAACACTTCTCAAAGTGAGCCCCCAAACAAAGCTACACATCAGGGCTTATATAGCCTTCTCCTGGCTCAGAGAATGTAACAACCTTATTGACTCACTGGCCAATCAAGAAGTATCTACTGAAAAACAAGCCTTCCACCCCACACTTTAGCCTAGGGGCAGGGAAGATCTTCAAAATTTACATTCCCATTACACCCTGCAATAACTTAATAGATAAGTCCTAGGCAGTTATCAAATTGGTATTTGACACAAATCGGAGAGGGACAGATAACATACTGAATGATAGGAACTAAAAAGATTTGGACAGGCTAGAATACTGGGGTGAATCAATGAAGTTGAATGGAAATACATATTTATTTTAAAAACAGCACCTTTACAAGTAAAAGATGAGGGAAGCATGGTTAAACATGGTTAACCTCAAAAATATCTGGAGCTTTTAGTGGTCTTGTAAGATCAATATGAAACAACAGTGTGATATATCACCCCCTTACCTCTGACAGGCATGCCCTGTCTGGAGTGTTGTGTTCAGTTCTGGACACCATTTTCAGAAGGGCATTGATAAACTGGAGAACTTCCAAAGGATGGTAACCAGGAAGTTGAAAGCCTTTAAGTCTATGTTATATGACAATCAGTGGAATGAACTTAGATTCAGAGGGCTCTATTAGTTTGTCTTTAGTATTTGCATGACTGTCAGGTAGAATAAAGAATTTTTTTTTTCCTAATGGACCCCATAGGCAAAACCAGGAACAAACTTAGGCTTGGTCTCAGAAAAAATAAACAAACAAAAAACAACCCAAATGCAACTTTTTTTTTAACAAAAGAGTTAAAATAATTAAAAATAATAGCTAATACATGGTGCGTTAAGCTTTGCAAAGTACTTTTTATGCACACGCACACACATATATGTTAGTCAGTAAGCATTTATAAAGCACCTGTTATGTGTCAGTCACTGTGCTAAGCACTGTGGATACAAATAGAAGCAAAGACTACCTTCAGGGAGTTCACAACCTAATGGGGGAGGCAGCAAGCAAACAGATATGTACAGATAAGCTACATACAGCATAAATAGAAAATAATCCAGAGAAGGTTAATTAATTGAAAGGGGTTGAGCAGGGCTTCCTAGAGAAGATAGAATTTTGGCTGAGACTTGAAGCAAGCCAGGGAAGCTAGTAGACAGAGATGAAGAGAGAGAGAGAGCATTCCAGATATGGGGGACAGTCAGATCTCATTTGATCCCCACCCCATAAGGAAAGTGCTGTCTATTATTATTTCAATTTTACAGATGAGAAAACTGAAAGTAAGAGAGGTTACATCACATGCCCAGAGTCAATCAGCTAATAAGCATTTATTAATCATCTACTCTTTGCCAGGCACTGCTATAAGCTTTGTCTTTAAGGCAAGATTAGAGTTTAGGTCTTCCTGACTCCAACTCCAGCATTCTGGTCACTATATAGCCTCACTATCCAAAATGGAATGAAATACCTAGGGAGGTAGTGGGTTCTTTCTCACTGGGAGTCTTCAAGTAGAGGACTGATGATCACTTTTTAGATATGTTGTAGCGGGGATTCTTTTTTGGTAATGGGTCAGGCTATATGACTATTGAGGTCCTTTCCAAGTGTAAAATTCTGTGATTTTGTGAGTTGTCTATTGCAAAGAGGGATTAAGTAACTTGTCTTAAGTCATACAGCTAGTTCCAAAAGCAGAATTTGAAACCATTTTTTCCCAACACTAAGCTTGGCTCTTTCATATACTATGCCAATGTGCCTTTAAGGAATTATTAATAAGATTTTTAAACTCTCCACCATAATTTTCAAATATGTCTTCAATAACTACTGCAATTGTTTCATTTCTATCTCCATACTCCAGAGCTACTTCAATTTGCATCAGAGAATAATTTCCTTTGACCTAGGAAAAAATAGTATTCAAATATTAAAAGAAAAAATTTTAATCTAAAGAAAGAGTAAAAAAATGATTAATGATCTATAAAACATGCCTGATTATGTAGACAAAATGTATAAGAAAGGCTTTTCCATAAGTTTGTCACTCATAGAATATTTCAGGTCTAATGACTCAGAACCTCTTGGACTCATGTTTATAATCCTATGTAGGTATTTCAGCTCGAACACTACCAAAACCCCTTCAATTGTCATTACTCCCCAAATGTCCTATTCCATCTTCCTTCCATTCAATCTATAGCCCCTTTACATCCAACCCTTTACATTCTCTCCCTCTCTATCCAAACCTCCATCTATGTAAGTAGACTTGGAATTGATCTGTCCTAATTTTCTATTTGCCACAGCTGTGTTGGAAACTAATGGAAGTTCAGCTGCACATAGAGGAAGAGACAAGAAACATGGTTAATGACCATAAAAATGCTAGGGGGAAATAGAATGGAAATAAACCAGTAACAGGATAAGTGGCATATCAACAGCGTATCAAAAGTCTATGACCAAGTGAATTTTTTTTAGTATTACTCACATTATATTTTACTGATTTAAAAAATGAAATTTACTTAGCCTTATTTGAATTGAATATCAGATTATTTTGGAGGATGTCATTTTTATCTGTATTCTATTTTCTAAAAGCCTAATTCTATATTTGCATCTCAGAGACAGTTAACAAACTGGAGTGATCAAATGAATCCCTATTATTTCTTTGTTGCAGTAGCTGAAGCATTAGTTTCTATTTCACAAATGGGGTTGGCCTGGTGGTTCAAATGATATTTAGTCAACTATTTGCTAACTTGAAATTATTTCTATTTTGATCAGATTTTCTTAAACCACTAATTTCTTTGCTCACCTTCAGTTCTAGAAAGTATAGTATATCAAATTAGAGCTCTAAAGATTGCAAATAAGTTTTCAAACTTTGGACCAAACATGAATAATTACACTTCTAATCAATCCTGTATATAGGAATATTTTTATTAGTAAATAAATGTTCATATATAAAAACAAGGAAAGGAAATAGCTCAATTTCAATTTTATTCTTTTCATGGTTATATAAATCTAGGCTAAGAAAAGTTATTGCTTTCTTTGAAAAATATGGCAAAAACATGAAGTTGTGTGTATCATTTTCCAATGTCTTAACTATTCTGGTAAGGATGAATTCCTGTTGCAAAAGTTTTATTTATTTATTTTTACATAGAGGAAGTAACTTCACCATTGAAATCACACACAGATCATTCAAAGTATTACAATATGAATTATCTTTGGATGTCTGCCACTTTTGCAGATTTTGTAGTTTCTTAATCTACAACACTTTCTGCTATTCCATGCTGTCTCATTCAATAAGACAGCATGCTTCAGCAATTCTCAAATTGTTCTGAAGCTCAATTAGAAGAGATTAGAATTTAAAAAGTAATGTACATTTTCCCACAAATATGTATGTAATATTGCATGTGGTGTTTCTTTGAGAACCATTGATATCATTATTTTATCAAAACCTTTATCAAGGTTTTATCAAACCAAAAAATTTTCAAAAATTATTTTATCAAACTCTGATAAAATAATGATATCAATGGTTCTCAAAGAAACACCACATGCAATATTATCTACATATTTGTGGGAAAATGTTCATTACTTTTTAAATTCTAATCTCTTCTAACTGAGCTTCAGAGAAATTTGAGAATTGCTGAAGCATGCTGTCTTATTGAATGAGGCAGCATGGAATAGTAGAATGTGTTGTAGATTAAGAATCACAAACTTGCAGAATTTGAGAGCTGGAAGGACCTCAGAATTCAATACAGGCCTGCAATGAATCCCTGATACAACATACTGAACAAGTGGTAACCCAGCCTCTGTTTGAATACCCATGGGGGAATCCACCCCTCTTGTGACAGCTCATTCCTCATCCGGAATGCTCTAATTGTTAGAAGTTTTTCTTGACATAAAGTTTAAATTTACAGACTTTTATTTTTTAATAATTTTTTTAATTTTACAGATTTTTATGTTAAAAATAGCTTGGTTCCTACTTTCTCTTCCTTAATGTCCAAATATCTGTCATAGAATTATTCAATGTGACAAACTCCTACTGCAGTTTGGAAACTCATTTTCAAATTCCTTTGAAAAGGGAAGGAGAAAAAAATAAAAACAAAACAAAACAAAAAAAACATGAAAAAGGGGTGGCGAGGTGGCACAGTGAATTAGAGCACTGGCCCCTGGAGTCAGGAGAATCTGAGTTCAAATCTGGCCTCAAACACTTAACACAAAAGCTAGCTGTGTGACCTTGGGCAAGTCACTTAACCCCAATTGCCCTCCAAAAAAAAGTAAGGAGACACATGAGGAGGATAAGGAAATGGGAACAAAGAGTGAGGAGGGCAAAAAGGAAGAGAAGGAGAAGCAACAGCAGTAGAAAAACACAGGACAGAATTTTTGACATCTGATATTTCTCTTTAAGGGGAAGTGTAAGTTGGACTTTCCAGGTGCCTTTCATTTAAGGGATTTGCATTTATAGCACCAAACCAATTACACCCAGGTTCTTACTTAGGCTACTTCAAACAGGTAGACATCATACAAATGTCCTCTCAATATATGACACCTTCTCTACTGACCTTTGCTTATAGATGACTTACTTTTTAATTCCCTCCTGTTCCATTTTTTTCCTGAAATGAATATACAGTCTCTTTCTAGGGTAATTTTTCATGAAGAAGAGAATAACAAAGGGAATGCTATAAGTTTATAAAAATTAGGGAGGCTTGTTATTTGCCTCCATAATAAAGGCAGGAATTTGGAATGAAAGATTGATACAAAACACAAATGCCTCCTATTGGCTATATATTTTTGTTTTTGGCCTTTCCCTGTCCATTTGCATGGAATCTTGGAGCTGTGATAAAACTGTATTCAAACAATACAAGTATTGTGGAATTGTGTTGAAGAGTCCTACCCTCAAAATTGGTTTAAGGGCAAAGACACCTTATAAGTGATTGAACAGAAGGTGCAGGAAACCCTGAGTCAGATAGTTGTCTGGGAAAACAGAATGCCAGTCTTCTAGATTTGAAGGGTCATCCTCAATTCTTCTCTTTCCCTCACCTTGCTATATCCTTTCCATTGCCAAATCTTGTCAATATTGCTTCCAAAATACCTTTGTGTTTATTGTTAATTAAATTTTTAGTAATTAGTTGAATTATCATATTTTTACTACTTACAGAGCTGCCACACCAGTTCATGTCCTTATTGAATTCTTGACTCATTTTGTCAGTCTCTTAGTTGGTTTTTGTTTCTAGCCTCTCCCATTTCCTATTAATCTCACACACAAGTACTAAAATAATTTTACTACAGTACAGGTCTAGCCTTATTGCTCCTCTGTTCAAAAACTCTTCATTGCTTACCTATTGTCTCTAAGGTAAAAGATAAACTCCTTAGCTTGACAGTTAAAGTCATTCACAATTCGGCTGCAGCCTAATTTTCCAGACAATTCACTCTGTACTCTGTGTGCTGATTGACTTGGCCTGCTTGTTCTAGCTCAACTTTGTATTCCATTTTCTATGCATAGGTCATTGTCCATGTCTGGAATTTTTGTCCTTCTTAGGCTGACCTCTTGTAATTCTTAGTTTTCTTTGAGATTCAGGTCAGGTTCTATCTTCTATAGGAAACTTTCCCTGATCCCCTTAGTTGTTAATGCTCTCTCTTCACCATTAGGTTTACAACTTGCATCTTCTAGTAGAATATAAGCTTCTTGAAGGTAGGGATTGGTTTTCTTTTTGTTTTCACATTTTCAGTGAAAATTGCATGTCACAATTCTCTGTATATACTAAGAGTTTCATAAGTATTTCTTGAAGACAGATTTACTTCATGTGGGTTCTGCCTCAAGTTTTTTTTTCCTTTTTTCTCTGTATTATTATTTTTTTAATCCACAAGCATTTATTTTCTCTTCCTCCCATTTCACTACCCACCCCACTGAAAAAGAAACGGAAAACAAAGCCCATGTAAAATATGTCTAATCAAGGAAAACAAATTTGTACAGTGGCCAGGTTAAAAAACTATGCATATCATTTTTCAGACTGTCTACTGCCTTTCTATCAGGAGATGGGTAGCATGTTTCTATCATTCATCCTATAGAATCATGGTCAGTCATTGTGTTAATCAGACTTCTTAAATTTTCATAATTCTGGGTCTTCATAATGTTGTTATTAAATCAATTGTTCTCTTGGTTCTGCTCACTTCACTCTGTAGAAGTTAATATAAATCTTCCTTAGGTTCCCTACAACCATCACTTTTATCAGTTCATATAACACAATGTCATTCCATTACATTCACATACCATAATTTATTCAGCCATTTCCCCCAATTGAGAGAGTACCCCCTTAGTTTCCAGTTCTTTACCACCACAAAAAGAGGCATTATAAATATTTTCATACCTATCTGCCTCTCCCCTCTTTCTTTGATCTCTTTGGGGTATAAGCATTATGACTAGGTCAAGAGGGTGCACAGTTTAAGTAACTTTTGGGCATAGTTACAAATTGCTTTCCAGAATGACTAGATAAATTCACAGTTCTACGAACAGTAGTTAAATGTATTTGTTTTCCTGAAGTCCCTCTAATATTTGTCATTTTTTTGGGTCAACTTTTCTAATCCGATGGGCATAAGGTAGAACCTCAGATTTTCTTTAATTTTCATTTCTCTAATTATATGTGATTTAAAATAATTCGTACATGGCTATTGACAGTGTGTTTGTTCCCTTTAGAACCACCAATTAATATCCTTTGATCATTTATCAATTTGGAAATGTCTATTATTCTTATGGATTTTAAAATTTAATGTAATCAAAATTATCTATTTTATCTTCTGTAATTCTCTCTATATCTTGTTTAATTATGAACTGTGTCCCTATCTCTAGATCTTAAAAATGTTTTTTCTTCCCTGTTCCTTTAATTTGTTTATAAGTTGACTTTTTATATTTAGGTCATATATTCATTTGAAGCTTATCTTGGTAGATGGTATAAGGTGTTGTTATAAATGTAATTTCAGCCAGATTGCTTTCTTGTTTTTCTATCATTTTTTTTCTCAAATAATAAGTCCTTATTCCAGTAGCTAGAATGTTTGAGTATTATTGAACACTAGTCTTCTAGGTTAATTTTAACTTTAATTTGGTATGTTATACAGTGAATCTCTTCCACTGACCTCTCTATTTTTAGCCAGAACCAAATTGTTTTTGATGATTACTGCTTTGTAGAAAACTTTGAGATCTGGTACTGCTAGGCCCCCTTCCTTCTCACTTTTTTCCCCATTATTTTCTTTGTGATCCTTGACTTTTTGTTCCTCCAAGTGAATTATGTTATGATTTTTCTAGTTCTAAAAAGTAATCTTGACAGTTTGATTGGTATGACATTGATAAATAAATTTTTTTAGGTACTATTGTCATTTTTATTATATTGGCTCAAGAATTCAAGGGCAATATTTAGGCATGTTTTTACTACTGTAAAGAATGTTTTGTAGTTATTTTTTTTAAGCAATTGGGGTTAAGTAACTTGCTCAAGGTTACACGGCCAGTAATTTCTGGGTGTGGTGCTGAGTATCTGAGCCCGGATTTGATCCAGGTCATCCCGACACTGGAGCCAGTGCTCTTACTCGCTGAGCCACCTGGCTGCCCCTAAGCAATTGGGGTTAAGTAACTTGCTCAAGGTTACACGGCCAGGTGTTTCTGGGTGGGTGCTAAGTGTCTGAGCCTGGATTCGATCCCCAGGTCATCCTGACACTGGAGCTGGTGCTCTTACTCTGTAGTTATTTTCATATTCTTCCTATGTGTATCTTGATAGGTGGACGAGGATATCATATATTCTTTAGTTATAAATGGAATTTCACTTTTGATATCTTCCTATTAGGCTGACTGGGTTTTTGTTTTGAGAAAGGTTTAGTCTTTAGAAGTAAAGATTCTTCCAAAGAGAAAAGTCATAAAAAGTTGAGTCTATAAACTGTTGTACAACCTTACCAATGAAAAGACAACAATTTAGGGATTGTCTTTAGTTTGATACTGAATATGAAAGAGCCTGCCTCCTTCATTCAAAAAAGCTGAGGTTTAATCTTCTGGGAACTAACTTTAAAAAGAGATGATAAGTCCACTCCTCTCATAGGTGAGAAGTAACACATTTTATGAAAACTACAACTGAGGTCAAAAGATGGTAGAAGAGAAAAGCTCAGCAACCATGTGTCAGTGAAGCTTTGTCTAATACTAATTGTGAGACCAATGGAGTAGTGCCCAGAAGAGACTACAGATCATGTGACATTAAATAAGGAGCAGGCCTAGGAGGAGTGACATAGTGACATCATAAGAAAACACTGGCAGTTCTAGAGTGTGGTAGTGAGTTGCCCTTCCATGTGTGTGCCCTTGCAACATATATGTTCCTTATGCATATGTAATGTGTGATGCCCTTGTAAGATACGTGTAAGATAGTTCCACATGAACTATCTAAATATATAGACAAGCAGCTCAAGAGGAGGCATGGCTAGATATCTCTAATCTTGCCCTTTTGCTCCAGGAGACAGTGATTCCTGTCTTGATTGGTGCAGGAGAATGGTCCACAGGGGTGACCACTCTCTTATTCTCTGGGAGTGCATAATGGTAATGGGAATTTGAAGATTTTCCCTGCCCCTTTGATGGGGGAGGGGGAGGGGTTTATGGGTGGTGCCAGGGTTGCTTTGAATGAATATGTATAAGCTTGATATTGGGATTACCGTATAAGGCCATAAATGTAAGACTGCGTTGTGATTGGCTTAGATTTGGTATATAAGCTCTCGCGTGAAAGAGCTCGTGGGCTTACCATGTAATCGCAGAAGAATAAACCACCCCGCTTCATTCCTCCGCCTTCTGTCTGGTGTTTTTCCCCGTGAGGGGCCGGTGACGACCGAAGACCCAGGATGGGTAAGTGAGAGGGCCGTGGGGCTAGTCGCCGGGATCTGTTGCAGGGGAATCACTCCCCCAACACCCCTTAATAGGCCTAAGGGAATTTGTAGACTTTCCCTGATTTGAAGATCTTCTCTGTCCCCTAATAGGTTGAATGTAATCACATGGAACTTGTGGTGGGAGGAGTTTGCTGGAGGGTGGAGCAGAGCCCACAGGAAGCTGGGAGTCAGAGAAGCTAGATGGTGGGAAAGAGAGGATGCACCCAGGGAAACAGCTAGGCTTGTGACTGTTTGCCTCCTGCTGTGACAGTTAGGCTTGTCAGTGTTTATTTGTGGGAAGGCTAAAGGATGATATGGCTTCATGCTGTGTTATGGTGTATTAACCTCTTTGCTACTATGATAGATTTGACTTTCTGTTGTTGGGATTTGGTTTACTGGTGTCTGAATAAATGTTTTGCTTCTGTCTCCTATATGGAGACTCTGTTATATTTTGCAATTGAGAACTATGCCGGCATATTTACAGTTGCCATTGGCACTGTGAATATTGTGTTGGTGTTACAGGGCGAAGAGTGAGGAGGAAGAGAGACAAGTTCCAGGGAGAGAGGGAAGGGAGCAGGGAGGGAGGAAGGAAAGAGGAGAGAGAAAGAAATGGAGGGAGAGAGATTATATCTATCTGTTTATCTAAGGATGTAATTTTTAGGTTTAACCCAAAATGTATTGAGATAGATAGATATATGTGAAATTAAACACTATTTGATCATGAATGTACCAAACATAAATAGAAATGAATGTTTCTAATTACAAAGAAGAGAAAAAGATTGTTGCAGAGAAAAGACATGTCAGCAAGGGAATCCCATACACAGAGCCATAGTTAGAAAACAAATTTATTGAGATAGAGATATCTATTTATCCATTCCTATCTATCTCTATCTAATAAATTTAATATAACACCACCACAATTTGTTTACTTTTCTCAATTATTTGGAAGATATAATTTAATAAAAAAAAATAACAAACATATTTAATGTAGTAGGGAAAGTAGAAAATAATTTTTCTCCCATAAATTGTGACACACTGTCACAAACACATCCATGCTGCCTGCCCTCCACATATATTATCTCATTTGTTGTTAGGCTCAAATGAGAGACCTATGTAGAGTTTTGAAAGTGTAAAGTGCTATTTACATTTTAGATATTATTTTGTAAATGAGAATGATAATCCTTTTATGGGTTTAAGTATGTGCTGAAAAACTTTGCAGACTCATGCTTCGTATTCTGACCTCATGGGTCATCCTGTCCTTGCCCTAGCTTCCTAGATGAGGAAGAACTTTTCCTACTTGGCTTCCAAAGTTTCCAAACTTTCCTGGGTTTCAAACCCTGGGCAAATCACATAACCTTTATTTTCCTCAGTTGCCTCATCTGTAAAATGGGAACAATAATAGTACCTACCTCCCAGGGTGGTTGTGAAGCTCAAATGACATAATAATTGTAAAGCATTAACATAGTAAGCAATATATAAATATTAGGTATTGTCATTATTTTATTATTCTTTAACTCTGCAATTCAATCAAACTGACTTTATTGTTCCTCATACCTGGTGCTCCATTTCCCACTTCTATAGCTTTTCAGTGGATATCTCCCAGGCCTGGAATATACTGCCTCTGAAATCCCACCCAATTTGAATCAATCATTCAACCAGCGTTTATTATGCACTTATCTATAGGCACTCTACTAAGCACTATCTCTAGTTTCCTAGAAGACTCAGCTCAAGAAACACATACAATATATAGGCTGCTTTTCTTTAGTTATTTTAATTTTTAGCATCAGACACATAGAAGGATCTTAATGAATATTGTTTTTTTAAAAATAGATTGATTATATTAAATGCAATCTTTTATAATTGATAACATTGTTTTTATTAGTTGATATATGTATTCTGTAGGTACTTTTATATTTTGCAGTTCACGGACGTATAATTGATAGTTGTTTAGTTTGTGGTCATTTCTATAAAAATTGGGCATCAGACTGCTTGGTCAGGCACACATATTTCTCTTATAATTATTTTCTGTGAAAAAATCAGTTTTGGCTAGCATCATTTCAACCTACATCATTATTTCCAGGAATATAATCTACTGCAAGGGCAAAGATTAGAAGTAAATCAGAAAAGCAGGAAAAACATCTACTGTTTTCATTTTTTGGACTTAATTTTTTTTTCCTTCTATCGATAAAACAGCCTCAGGATGGAAACACTTCAACAAATCTGTGATTTGACTGGAGTGGATTCTTCCTTCACAAGTGAAGATCACAATTCTTATTTGCTTTAGGAGATAATCTTCAATTTAAAAAGGTCTTCTCCATCATGTCCCAGAAACATCTTGGTCCTGGAAGCTCACTCCCATCTTGAAATTCACACTTTGGAAGTGTCCTGTCACCTGGTGCTCCTCTCTCTGTGATTGGATGATTCCTTCCATAATTTCCATGTAATGAAGGGTCAAACAACTCTTCATTTCTCACTAGGCTGGACTTCCAACCTGGCCCTTCTTTTTCCATCACCCTTCTTTTCCCCACTGCCCACTTTTCAGGTTCCTTTCTAATGTGTTTCAGCTTTTTAAAAAAACAATTGTATTTGTATTCCCAACACTTAGCACATAAAAAGTGCTTAATAAATGTTTGTTAATTGTTGACTGATTTGTGAGTTGCTGTGGTCAAAAAAATTCAATTCTTTGTGGTAAACCTTTTAATGGTTACTCTTGTTCCTGGATGTCACATACACAGATGCCTACGTGGACCTGCCAGAATTTGCTCACAAAGGCACAGCCTTGAAGAAATTAAGCTCACATCCCCAACTCACATATATTTAGTGAAGGAAGAAATTTTAGAGAGTATGAGACATAATTTATAGCTGGCATTTGTATTGTATTTTAAGGTTTGCAAAGAGTTTTACATATGTTATCTTATTTTGTCCTCATGAGAACCTTGTAAGGCAGGTGCCATTATTATTCCCATTTTACAGATGAGAAAACTGAGATTGAGTAACTTATCCAAGGTCCCAGGGCTAATAAGTACCTGAGGAAGGATTGAAACCCAAGTCTTCCTGATTCCAAGTACAAAAACCTTTCCACTGTACCACCTATCAGCCCCAGTATTTTGTAATAAATATATTACAAAAGGCAAAGGGGTACAAATAAATGACTCATTCTCTTACTTTGTAAGAGCATTCAATTCAATAAACATCTATGAATAATCTTAGGGAGCCAGAATATGGCTGAAAAGCATTTTCTCTCAGTTGGTGGCTTCAGTGATGTGGCTCCCTCTGCAGTTCCCTGTCCTTCTCTGCAGCTGGCTTCAATCAACCAATCAATCAAAGAGTTTTTATTAAGCACTTTCTAGTGCCAGTCCCTGTGCCAAGTGCTGAGGCTATAAAAAGAAGCAAGGCAGTCTTTGACCCCAAGGAGCTTACAATATAATGAGGAAACTTCAGGTGCTTCAGGTTTGATTGTCCTTTTTTTTTTCTGAGGCCAAATTGTCTTTCATCAAGGTGAGGCAAAATTCTGTTTAGACATGGTCTTTACCAGCAAAGGAAGGAAACCTCAAGAATTCACTTGGGTTTTCAGGAGAGTGCTTCCTGACCATCTTCATACCCCAGGCATTTAATACATGATTTGGGTCTTAATTAAATGTGTATGTATGTGTATGTGTGTCTGTGTCTGTGTGTATGCCTTTTGTTTTTACATGGTATTCATTTATATCCCTCCTCTCCCTCGAGAGGCTTCCTTTATGAAGTGCATACTACAGGGTGTCCCTAAAGTCTGGACACATAGGAAATCAAATTAACTATGCATATTTTCAAGAAATGGAACGAATGAAATTTTAAACATTGTATTTAATCAGCATAAATTTTAGACATGACAATTTCATATGGAATAAAAACTTTCATAAACTATTGGGGACTATTTTCCATATGATTATTAATTTATGAGATTAATTTAATTTAATTGTGTCTATGTGACTCCTATGTCCTCCTACATCTTCCTATGAAATCTCATTTATGCTTATTAAATAAAATGTTGTTGAAAATTTCATTTCTTGAAAATATGCATAGTTAATGAGATTTCCTATGTGTCCGGACTTTAGGGACACCCTGTACAGCTCTCCCTTCCCTTCTCCCAGAGCATTAGGCTTGGAGTAAGGAAGATTTGAATTCAAAACGTGCCTCAGACACTTATTAGCTATATGGCCCTGGGGATAAGTCGCTTAATATCTCCCTGTCTCTGTTTCCTTAACTACAAAATGGGGACAATAATAGCACCTATTTCACAGGGTTATTGAAAGAATCACATGAGATCAATCAATCAATCAACATTTACTAATTATCCACTATGTGCCAGGCACTGCTATGTGCTGAGAATACAAAAGAAGATAAAGACAGTCGCTGCCCACAAGGAGTTGATGTTACACTGCTCTGGAAAATATTAAAATGCTATATAAATATGTTTTATCATTATTAATTATGCTAGGAAAAATGTAAAAGAGAAAACAAGTAAAAAAAACCCCATAACTTTGATAGTCTTGTATATACAATATTTTATACCTATAGTGCCCTACTTCTGAAATAAAGGACTAGAGATAATTTTTTTCTCAGTTCTCTCTAGGGCTGCCATGATTACACAGTATTGTTTTCATTTTATTATTCTTGCCATTTATATTCTGGTAGTCATTGAACATATTGTTTTCCTGGTTTTTCTTACTTCATGCAGCACCTGTTCTTATAAGTATCTTTATTCTTTATTTCTTTTGAAATAAAAATATTCCTTTACATTCATCTAACACAACTAGTTTAGTCATTCCCAGTCCTAGACCTTCATTTTATTGAGGCCTCAATTAGTCCAGCCACTGAGCACACAGCAACTTGAACTGGAAGAGTTTGTGTTTCACTTGTATTGGAATCCCTTTCACTAAGTCCAAATTTAGATAAAGTGACCTGAAGTCTTTATGTTTTCCTGGTTTTAATGCCCAAGATGTGTCCTTCACTCAAGAGAAAGTGTCCCAATAGTGTAGAAGTCGTTAAAGCCCTAAATTTCTCCCCAATTAGCCCTCTAAATCAATTAGGAAGGATTATGCATTCACCCAAGCTGTCAACAATCTCTGTGCTACACGTAGACTGAGGCTTGTGTTTTAAGTTGTTTTTAACACATACATGTCCTCAAATCAGGCACATTTTTCAAAGTGAACTTAGATGGAAAGGAGGAAGGAGGGGGTGGGTGTGATAGCTTAGTACCTGCTACATATATTAATAACACCTCATACTTTAATAGATATTTCATTAAGATCTTTCACTGAAGTTTTGAATGATCATTCATCCTTTGTCAAGGAGAAAAGTAGCAAGGATGACTTTACTAATTTTAGAATGAACATGAGGATAACAAAAAAAAAATGTTCCAAAGTAAAATGCATTTTGAAATTTTATTATCTGTTACTTTCTAAAATGCCAGATGTTGACTTGACTGATTATTATTGCCTTACCAGAAACAGTGCCATCCCGGTTTAGGAATTTAAGGAATGGTTGTGTGGACAACAGAAACATTCCAGGAAGGGTAACAGCCAGCAATTGTTTTGGGTAGAGTCAAATTACTTGTCCTAAAATCTGCACTGACATGTTTCTAATAAAAAAGGATTTAACAAAGTAAATGGATCTTTTACTGTGATAAGATAATGAAGAGCTTCCATAATTATATGAAAAGTTTGTGTAAGACTAAATATACATGTATGGGAAAGACATCAGCAACTAACAGATACATTCATTGAATCATCATTAATAAATTAGAGAAAAAAATGATGTGTAGAAAAAATGTTCCCTTAAGAGGAAATGGATTTTTTGGAAAGAACAGAATAATGGAATACTGATCAGGGACATCTGGTCAAATAGCAGAAAATATGATCCATTTAGTCTGATATTTCATTTGGGGAGGTAGTGCTGCAGTGGGGGAGGAGGGATAAGAAACAAAGCATAGTTAACACCAACCAAAGAGTACGACAGATGCAGATAAGTCACTACCAGAGATACTTTTATTTATATTTTAGCCATTTCTGGTTTTTTTTTGTATTTTGTATTGTATAGATTAAGAAAATTAAAAAAAATTCATTGTAAATGATCTCATAAGAAAATAACTTTGAGCTTGATTCCGCTCTTAGCAGTTGAATTAAAAATGTCATACCCTGAGTCAGCAGAAAGTAGAATGAGTTGTGGGATGCTGGAAGCTTGCTTTTACCCAAATCTCCACTGCTTCAGAATGCCATGGTGTTTGAATTCCCTAGGACTCATTAAGATTATTGGCATAGCAACACTTTGATCTAGTGGTCAATGCTTTCTCAAATACTTGGTTTTACTTTAGCATGTACTTTATGAATTTGGCTATATAGTGGCTAATTGAAACAAATATGGAATTGTCACCAGAGTAAGGCCTACTAGTATGAAACTTTGCTATTGAATGTTTAACATGATTGTACATGTATAACTTGTATCAGATGGCTTGCCATCTTAGGGAGAGAGGAATAAAGGGAGGGAGAAAAATTTGAAACTCAAAATATTATAAAAATGAATGTTGAAAACTATTTTTACACATAATTGGAAAAAAAACCCAAAATACTATTAAGAGGGGAAAAAAGTAACTTTTCTGTTGACATGGCTCCCTGCCTACCCTCTCCACTGATACAGATCACAGCATCCCACCTGTGCTTTCTTATTTATCATCTCTATTCATATCTTTCCACAAATATACAATAAAAACTGTTCAATATATTAAATTTTTCCTCCCTTTTCTATTTTGACAAGAATTTGTGGTATTGTTACATAGTTTACTTACTTGTTGAAAGGTAGTAAACAAAACTGCTGTATTTGTATGTCTTCTGCAGTTTTTTTCTTCTCTGTGAGCAATGTTTTAATGATGCTTATTTTCCTGTTTCTTACTCTGTAGTAACTCACCGTCTTTCCTGATTCACAAAGAAGTTGTCCCTTATAAGAAATAAAGTCAAGAAAAATAAATGATCATATTGGCTATTTGTGAGAACACATATTTTAGTCTCTTAAACTCTCTATTGTTGTGAGTTATGTTCATCATTTGTTTTCTGCTTTGCTAACGGTTCTGAGGTCTTTCAATATTGTTTCCTCTCACATTATTTTTGTGGTCATCAAACAAAATTGATTAGGAAGATTTTGTGTCATTCTTGATAGTTTATATTTCTTCATTTAAGAACTGCCCTTGTATTCCCACACATCTTTTATGGAATGGCTATTATTCACAAATATATATATATACATACAAATCACATAATAAACATATATGTATATATTTAAAATATATTTTGGGTATTAGATATTTATCAGAGAAATTTGCTGAAAAGATTCACTTTCCTCCAACTTATTTCCTTTTTGATACTAAATCCATTTATTTTGCTTGTAAGGAGTTTTTTTAATTATATGAAATTGAAATGTTAATTTTATATCTTTTAGTATCTCTGTCCCTTATTTAGGTAGCAATTTTCCCTATAGTCACAGTTGTGAAAGTTATTTCCTTCCTTTGTCCTCTTATTTAAAAAATTATGACTTTTAATATTTAGGTTATGTATAAATTTTGAGTTTATAGTAGGATATGGTATGATATATTGGTCTAAACCTAATTTCTGCCAGACTGCCTTCCAATTTGCATAGCAGTTTTTGTGAAGTACTGAGTCCTTAACACTAATATGTGTTGCCTCTGGGTTTATCAAATACTAAGTTACTATGTTTGATAATTTTTGAATTTTGTTTTACTGCTCCATTGATTAACTTTTCTATTTGTTAACCTATATCAAATTGTTTTGATTATTACTACTTTAAAGTATATTATTTAGGTCATACTTCTATAATCTGATGGTTTTCCCTATTTGCTTCAATTTTAAGTTGGAATTTTGCAAAAAGAAGATCACAATCTGATTGATAGCTTTGTCTTGTTTTAACTGATTGTATAGACATACAGGAGTGGGGAACCTGCGACCTCAAGGTCACATGTGGCCCTCTAGGTTCTCAAGTCAAAGGGTCGAACTTCAGGACCTAGCGGACTACATGTGGCCTCCAGGCTGCAGGTTCCCCACCCCTGGTATAGAGCTTCTCCACCTTTGGCTGCAAAGTGTATAATCAATCTGATTTATACATTGACCATCTGATGTGGTCCATGTGGTCCTTTTGGTTTGTTGAAAAAGAGTGTTATGACCAGCAAATTATCTTTATAAAACTCTCTATTAGTCTCTTCCCTGCTTCATTTTGTATTCTAAGGACATACTTGCTTGTTATTCTAATTACTACTTTTTTTTGTTTTGGTGTTATTTCTAGCACATTGCAGGTCTTCATAGAACCAATCAGCTTTGGTCTCTGGCATCAGTGGTTGGAACACAGACTTGTATTACTATGACAAGTGATTTACCTTGGATTCAAACAGACATCATTAGGTTTTGTTGGGAATTATGCCCCAATACTGCTTTTCTTGCAATTTTATTGACCATGAAGTCTATTCCATTTTTCCTAAGGGATTCTTGCCCACTGTTGTATGTATAGTCATTGTCTGAATTAAATTTCTCTATTCCCATCCATTTAAGTTCACTAAGACCCAAGATGTTGATAAAATGGAGGTAAGGAATAGATTTAAAGGATTATATCTCTTAGAGTGCCTGAAGAGCTATGGAGAGACATTCACAATATTGTACAGGAGGCAGCAACAAAAAAACATGCCAAAGAAAAATAACAGCAAGAAAGCAAAATGGCTATCTGATGAAGCTTTACAAATAGCTGGAGATAGAAGCAAAGCAAAAGATAAAGGAGAAAGGGAAAGATATACAGGACTGAATGCAGAATTACAGAGAACAGCAAGGAGAGGTAAAGAGGTTTTCTTAAATGAACAATGCAAAGAAATAGAAGAAAACAATAGAATGCAAAAGACAATAGATCTCTTCAAAACTAGGGATATCAAGGGAAAGTTTCATGCAAAAATAGGCATGATAAAAGAAAAAAATGGTAGAGATTTAATAGAAGCAGAAGAGATTAAGAACAGGAGGCAAGAATACACAAAAGAACTACACAAGAAAGATCTTAACATCACTGATAACCAAACATCCTGGAGAATGAAGTCAAGTGGGCGTTAGGAAGGACTGCTAACTAAGGCTGGTCGGAGTGACATAATTCCACTGGAGTTATTTACAACCCTAAAAAATGATGCTCTTCAAGGGCTGCACTCAACATGCCAGCAAATTTGGAAACTCAACACTGGCCACTGGATTGGAAAATCAGGATTTTGGAAAATTGGAAAGAAAGGCAATGCCAAGGAATGTTCAAATTACTGAACAATTGCTCTCATTTCACATGCCAGCAAGGTTATGTTTAAGATTCTGCAAGCTAGGTTCAGCAATACGTGAACTGATAATTATCAGAAGGGCAGGTGTTTTAAAGAGGCAGATGAACAAGAGAGCAAACTTCCAAAATTTGCTGGATTATGGAGAAAGCAAGGGAATTCCAGAAGAACATCTACTTCTACTTCTGCTTCATTGACCACTAAAGTTTTTGACTGTATGAATCCTAACAAAATGTGGCTTAAAGCTTTAGGAATAACTGATTATTTTTACTTGTCCCCTGAAGAACTTGTATGTGGGCCAAGAAGCAACAGTTAGAAAAGAACATGAAACAAATGATTGGTTTAAGATTAAGAAAAGGTGCATGACAAGGTGTATATTGTCACCTTATTTGTTTAACTTATAACAGAGTACATTATATGAAATGCCAGGTTGGATGAATCAAAAACTAGAATTAGGGTTACCAGGAGAAATGTCAACAATCTCAGATATGCAGAAGATACCACACTATGGCAAAGAGTGAAGAGGAATTAAAAAGTCTCTTCATGAGGGTGAAAGAGGAGAGTGTACAAGCTGAATTGAAGCTTAACATATACAAATAAAAAAAAAACAACTAAGACCTTGGAAACTGGTTCCTTCACTTCCTGGCAAATCAAGGGAGAAGAAATGGAAGCAGTGTCAGATTTTATATCCTTGGGCTCAAAGATCACTGCAGACAGTGACTGCAGACATGACATTAAAAAATTCACTTCTCTTTGGAAGCAAAGCTATGGCAAATCTAGACAACATACTAAAAAGTAGAGACATCACCTTGCTGATAAAGGTCTGTAATTAAAGCTATATTCTTTCCAGTAGCAATGTATGGCTGTTAGAGTTGAATTATAAAGAAAGCTAAGCACCACAGAAACGACACTTTCAAATTGTGGAGTTGGAGAAGACTTTTGAGAGTCCCTTGGACAGTAAGGAGATCAAATCAGTCAATACTTAAAGAAATTTATTCAGTTTATTCACTGGAAGTTCAAATACTGAAGCTGAAGCTTAAATGCTTTGGACATATAATGAGAAGATGGGACTCATTGGAAAAGACCTTGATGTTGGAGAAGATTGAAGGCAAAAGGAAAAGGGGACAGCAAAGGATGAGATAGATAGATAGCATCATGGAAACAATGAATATAAACTTGAACAGACTTTGAGAGATAGTGTAGGATAGGGAAGTACTTGGTATGCTATGGTCATGGGGTCACAGAGTTGGACACATCTGACAACAAAAATTGTCATACAACTGGCATACCTCTTTTTATTGTCAAAGTAACATAGAAATTATCTCTGATTTTGTCTTCACAGGAAACTTCTGAGATGGGAACTTTTTCTTCTGAGTCAAATCTCAATGGTTAGTGACTTAATAGACATAACTTCCAATGTGTTGCCTGAGGTACATTGAAGTTTAATTACTGGCTAAAGATCACACTCCTACTAAATGTCAGAAGTGGGATTTTAACTTGTCTTCCTATGTCCAGACTCAACTATTCATTATGCAACACTGCCTCTGATTATCATATATATTCATTTAAAAATATATTTTATTACCATTTCTCAGCCAATACTGGTAAACTGCTATAGTCCTCAATACTTCAGATGTGGTATAGTGGGCAGATCCCTGAATTTGTACTTAGAGAATTTATGTTCAAAACTCAGCTTTGCAATTTATTATCTTTGTAGAACAATTCATTTAACCTATTAAGGCCTTATTTTTCTCATCTGTCAAATGAGGCAGTTGGACTAGCCCCTTCCACCTCTAAAACCTATGATCCTACTTATGTCTACTATGAATGTGCCTTTGCATTGCCTTCTGGATTATTTAAATTTTCAATTCATTCAAGATTTTCATGTTCTATGATTTAAGCCATATAGCATCATGTGGAGAATATTAATGCTAATACAGTTTTGCAAAAGTGAGGAGTCTGGGATCACTGAAAACACCATGTACATTCTTGAATATAATCAGGCCCAAACTTCTCTTCCTATTCAATTCTGTTCTCAGCTCATCTCCCATCTGTGTGTCTGTCCAAGATAGACATATCAATGTATTAACTCAATGCTCTGCCAATACAACTGAATGTCACAGTCTGGGAATTATGTGTTCTTCTATCACTTTCTAATCAATACTCTACATTGCTTCCAAATTGACATTCCTAAAACACAGGTCTAACAGTTCTAATTGTACCATTTCTCTACTTAAGAAGTTTTAGTGGCTACCCATTGTCTTTAGAATGAAATATAAGTTCTTTTGTTTGGTATTTAATATGACATGGCCCACTTTTCAGGGATAATTATACATTATACCCCATCACTTATTCTATACTCTAGATCAAATGCAGGAGGAAACAATCCCAAGTGCCCCTGAACTAGATTAAAACAAAATTGAGAAATATTTGCCAAAATAAATAAAAATATAAAAATTTAGATAACATTACATTTTAAAATTAAGTCAATATATGTTCCATAGAAATTCTTACGTATGGATTAGTGGCTCCTGTTACTATTTGAGTTTGACAAGACTGCTTTAGATAAATTAGTCCATTATCTGTTCCTTATACACAATATTCTACTACACAGTACACAGGTTATCCCCTAAATCTAAATGCTTTCTCTTCTTCTTCACTTCTGCTCCTATGAACTCCTTTTCTCCCTTTTAGGCTCAACTCAAGCACTACCTACTTCTAAAAGGCTTTTTGATTTTCGCAATTTTTGCTGACTCTCCTTTCAATCACCATGTATTTGTTGTATATATCTGTGAACACATTGTACCCTACTAATAGGGGGCACATTCCTCCTAGGAAGGGACTGTTTTGTTTGCCATTCCACCCTTCGTCCTTCCTACTCCAGGACTCTTGGACCTCTTCTGACCTCCTGTGGCACCCCACCCCACCACTGCCTTAGGAACTTAACTTTTTCAGTTTTGTATCACTCTCCCCAGGGCCTGGGATACTCTGATTAGTAAATTGCAAGTCATTGTTACTGAAAAGTATACTTCAATAAACTCCCCTGTGACTTCACTCACTATGCATGTGATCTTTCAAATCAAACATGCCTTCCCTGCCATTACTCCCCTATATGTGTTTTTTCTTCCAGTAGAATGTCAGGTTCTTGAGAGAAGAGCTTGTCTATGTTGTTTGTCCAGCACCTAGTACAGTGCCTATGCATTATTGTTAAGTGCCATAGTAGAAGCTTAAAAAAATGCTGTTGAATGACTGATTTTTGATATGAAGAGTCTGGCTGATCTTGCTTGCATTTTTGTAGCTCTAACTGAAGCAACTTTTTAGTGTTTCAGGGCTTAATGTGATTAGTAAAATGCCAAGTGTGAACAAAATGTCACCATCTATAGGGAATTCTTTTGTTTGGACTCTGAAAAAGCTGTCTTCTATGACAACAGGAAGTCATAGGTGTGCATATCTTTAAACTATGCATGTTTTTGAACAGTGCATATTTTTAAACATATTTTAAACTGTTTGATTTACATATTTCTTAATGTCAACATTCAACCGATCAATGGACAAAGTAATCTCTCTTCAAAATAAACATTTTAGAGGTATTTTTCATTCATTTATCTGTGGTCATTTGAAATAAAATTATGTTCTATGTGGCACCATAGGGCAAAACTAGAAATAATGTATAGAAGTTGCAAAGGATATTTAGGCTTGATGTAGGGGAAATATTCCTAATAACTAGAATTATCCCAAAATGGAATGATTTGTTTCTGAAGGCAGAGGATTCTTCATCAATGGTGGTTGTCAAGAAGAGTCTGGAAAACTGCTTGTTGGATATGCCGGATAGCAGATGATGTGATATATGTAAGGTGCTTTGCATATCTTAAAGTGCTACATGAACATTATTTTATTATTGTTATGATTTTGGATTTTGGGGAATATAGATTAAACTAGATAGTTAATGACTTTTACCACTCTGAAATTCCAGACTTCTCTGAAAACAAAACTGATTCATGTATAGTTAAAATCTCTAATTTTTATTCCATTTAAAATTTTTTTTAAATTTCCTTATCCCTCATATAATTTATTATCCTTCAATTCAATATGCAAGCAGTACATGTTTAGATGCTGACAGTCAATATTTTGTTAGCTAGTTCAATAAATGAATTTGAATACATTTATTTTATATTTATATATGTATTATTATTTATATATTATTATATATTTATCTTGATTTTACCAGAAATTTTGATTGGTTATGGAAAGTGCTTCACCAATGTCTGACAAATTTGATACCTATTACAAAGTTCACTTTAAAAATGTTAAGGAGATTTTAAGAATGGCTTAAGGTATTTGTAACATATATAATGCAAGTCCTGTTAAAACAGTTAAAAGTACTGTCTAAATTTCTTCATTTCCTAAAAATGATGTTCCATCAAATATTGCTTAAAATAAGCAGATCACTGGTTGAAGCAAAATTTGAGGTTATGTAAAGGCTGGGTTTTTTGAGGGCGGAGATTATATGTTAAAAAATAATTGATAGTGAGGCAAATTTGATGGAAAATAAAAGTTATGCACTTCCCCTTCCCCCCAGGATATTATCAGATGAAACTTATTTTATTTTTTTTTCCTTGAGTATAATTTGATCATTCACCAATTAAATCCTTTTGTAATGACTCATAATGATGTAATAGTAGCTATCACTTCTAAAAATCTACCAGCAGAGGGGCAGCTAGGTGGCACAGTGAAGACCTGAGTTCAAATCCAGCCTCAGATACTTGACTACTTTCTAGGCATGTGACCTTGAGGAAGTTGCTTAACCCCAATAGCCTTGCCTTCCCCCCTCAGGGAAAAAAAAAAATCTGTGAGCAGGGCGTAAAGCTCTAGAATTCTACCTGAAAGACTTTGAGAACAGAAAGAGATGGTTGGGTGGTACAGTGGATAGAGTGCCTCAGATACTTTCTAGTTGTGAGATCCTGGGCAAGACATTTAGCTTCTGTCTGCCTCAGTTTCCGCAACTGGAAAATAGGGATGATAACAGCACCTAATTCCCACAGTTGTGCTAAGGATTACATAATATTTATAAAATGTTCTGCAAACTTAAAAATGATATATAAATGCTAGCTACAGGTTCACGTAGGGACTGCATCTTTCATCCAAGGTTCAACCTACCTAGTTTGGAAAGATTCAGTAATGGAAGGTTGACCACCAGTATAGGAATTGTCTGCAGAGGGGTGGAGGGGTATTGTTGTGATCTGCATTGGTAGGAAAAGTCTATCTTAAAGACAGGATGGATCTATTGAAGTAATGGAGTCATGATTTCACTACCTTATAAACCAGTAAATTGTCATCTAGCTTTTTGCTCTAGATAGTAGGTAGAAAAAGTATTGGACGTGGAATTTGGAAGACCTGAATTTGAATCCTGATTTAGATACTTATTAGATGTATGGACCTTGGTTAGTAAGTTAGTCAACAAACATTTATTAAGCATTTAACATATTCTGGGCATTGTGCTAAATGCTTGGGGAACAAAGACAGGCAGAAGAGACAGAACCTGGTCCCCAAAAGTCCAATGGGAGAGACAACGTGCAGACAACTACATACAAACAAGAAAGATATGTAGAGGGAATGGGAGGTAATGTTAGAGGGAAGGTGTTAGCAGTGGGAAAGAGGGAGGGGGACTGGGAAAGGCCTTTATCACTTTCCTGATGTCTCTTTGAGAATGAATGACAACAAACAAAACAAAACAGAACGGAAGGTAGAATTTGATCCGAGTATTGAGGAGGTTAAAGGATCCAGACAGTGGATATAAGGAGCAAGAGCATTCTAAAAATGGAGAATAGCCAGCCTCACTTTCTTCATTTGTAAATGGTGATAATAATAGCACCAAATTTACAGGACTGATATAAGGATCAAATGCAGTAACATGTAAAGCACCTTATAAGTCCTAGCTATTAGATATTCATAATAGCACAGTATGTTTTTATGTTCTTTTGCACTTTATAGGGCCTAAAATATTATGGCCAACTTTTCAAAATTTGGCTCAGGTTTATTTACTAAGTTTAAACAATATCATCTCTCATGTTATCAAGACTGTGAGTCACAGTTTGGATAGAACATTATCCATCTTCTTCACTGCCAAAGTCCTTATCTAGGTCATGGTTAACTCACTATTGGATGCTATAATCTGGGAAGATGGTGATCAGTTTTAAATATGTTGACTTTGATGTGTTGACAGGACATTCAGTTGGATATGTCCAACAGTTCACAGGACTCGGAGGGAGAAATCAGAATTGGCTATCTAGATTTGGGAGCACAAAGGTGATAATTAAATGCCTGTAAGTGAATGAGATCATCCTATTTCTATTATAGGTCCTGTCTCCCAACAAGTTTTTTTGCAATACTTTGATGTATTTTATGAGTCATCCTGAGTGTGTCATCATCCCTGTGGTTTCTTCATCCCTACTAGCTTCTCAAAGTTTTTTGCCCTCTATGTTCTCAGATTAGAGCCAACATTGAGCAGCTGAGCAGTCCCTTTGAAAATCCAGTAGTGAAATTGAGGAGGGAAATTACTTGAACAAATAAAGGGGAGTTTAATTTCCAACATGAATTTCTAGTATCTAAAAGTATTTTTCAATGAACAGTATGCTTGAAATAAAAAAAAAATGGAAACAAACTAGTTATTATTTATAGAAATGTTGCTAAAATTCTGCAAAGAAATAATGATTTGCTTTTCATCTTTTAGAAGTCCTTATGAACATGTGACAGGGGATTTTAAATGCAACATGGTTAGCCATTAAATTCCCAGAACAGAGATAATATCATCAGAAATTGTGTTGGGTTACAGCTATCATATTCTATCTTGAAGTCCAATGGCCTTCATTCCTTGTCCCTTATTCCAAGGTGTGTCAGAAGTTTGGTGATGTACTAAAAACTAAAAAAGGTAGAATAAAACTTCTGAATGATATAAATAGAGCAGAAAAACAAAACCCAGCAAACTATTAGAAGGGTGCACTCCCTTTTACAGGTTCATGTACCTGTACTAAGCACTGTCACTACTCTGATACTGAGTAGACTTCTGTTAATTGGGCCAAATTAGGCTCTTTGGCCTGCTGCTTCAGCTGAGAATTTGATATTGGATTCGAGCTGAGCCAAACAAGCAGTGGAAATGACTGTCAGCCATCTGTAACCATGTGTCAAGGAGAGACAGTGAGGAAACCATCTTGCATTGAAACCAGTTTCAAAAACATTGACATGAGATTTTTACTTTTGTATCTGCTTTGGAGAAATGGCATTTTTTTCCAGGAGATGATCCCTGAATCATCTCAATTGTCTTTCATGAAGAATGGATGTTTTCACCATAGTGTGTTCTTACTGATAAATGAAGAATGGCAAATAATGAATGCAGATTTATTTTCATTTAAATTGGTGTTTTCTGTACTTGGAGTTGAGAGAATAATCAATAACACCCTAAGGAAGAAAACTAAGGCAAGCTAGTTAAGAAGGGTTTTCAGTTTTGTCACTGATTAACTTCCAAGATCACTGGAGAAGTCACTTTACATAGTAGTATTTTGGGCCAGAATAATTTAAATAGAATCGGAACTCAAAAGAAAAGAAAAACACAAGTGAATTTTTCTTTTTGTCATCTCATAGAATTCCAACAACAAATTATATCTGATTTCCAAGAATCAGCCTAAGTACAAAAAGGCTCACTACTTGTAGTCTGGCCAATTAGTGATGAATCTGTTGGCCACAGAAATCTATAAGAAAAATACTAAATGATCTTGCAGTAATGGGGACAGAGGGTACAAAGAACCAAAGTTTTCACACCATGTATAAACATTCACTTAACTGTTGGTATTAAATATGAGTGACTAGTCAAAACTATACCTGGAGGAACTGAATCTTAAGTTAAAACATCTGAAGTAGGGGCGGCTAGGTGGCGCAGTGAATAGAGCACCAGCCCTGAAGTCAGGAGGACCTGAGTTCAAATCCGGCCTCGAACACTTAACACAAAAAATTAGCTGTGTGACCTTGGGCAAGTCACTTAACCCCAACTACCCTCCAAAAAGCAAAAACAAAACAAAAACAAACATCTGAAGAAAGCCATGTTGCAAGACCCCAATGGATGATTTAGGGATTGTAGGATGATAGCTTTAAAGCTAGAAGAGACCTCAGAAGTGAAATGAAGAAATGGAAGCCCTGAGAAGTCAAATAGTATACCATACATCATACAGATAATAAGAAATGGGGGCGAGGATGAACCCTGGCATTCTGACTCAAGAACCAATGTTCTTTCCATTACATAATATAGACAAAAACTACATAGAATGTGTTGTGATCAGCACTATCAGTAAGATTATGGATCAACTGGAGTATCAATGTATGAAAGTATTGAAATGTCACATTCTGTACCTAATCACAGATCACCCCCCTGACTTAATCACCAATAACTTGACATTAATTTGACCTCTGGCACTCTTGAACTGTCAATAACTTTGGGTAAATACATTTGGATGGATCTGTGTTCTCAACATGGGTTTCCACCTAAATCTCACCCTATGTGACTTCCATAAATGAACTCCTGTAAATTCTGCATAGAAGGCCCACTCAACATGCAAGGGACTTTTTTTTTTTCCATCTTGTGATGTTATGTTATGAAATAGTAATGGAGGACAAGAAGTATTTACCAGAAATTCTTTTTTCTCACCTTATGTCTGGCCTTCCTAATTTTTTAGCCATATGCTTTTTGAAGATAACTTTCATGACCCTTCTCATACATAGTTCTTTACTGGTAATATGATGCTATTTGTACCTAGCATCTCTGCATTGCTTTTTGGGTAACATACAGCTTTAATTCTTTTTTTTTTTGGTTTGTTTGTTTGGGGCTTTTTTTAAGGGGGGAAGGTAGGGGAATTGGGGTTAAGTAACTTGCCCAAGGTCACACGGCTAGTTTTTTTGTGTTAAGTGTCTGAGGCCAAATTTGAACTCAGGTCCTCCTGACTCCAGGGTGAGTGCTATATTCACTAAGCCACCTAGCTGCCCTATACAGCTTTAATTCTTTAGAGACTGGAATTCCATGATTTACTGCCATGTTGCATTATTTAAACAATAGGTTACAACAAAAAATGGATCTCAATTTTAAGGAGAAATTTAGGGTTATTTCCATTGTGGCAGAGTTCAATGTACCCTTGTCAGCCCTAGATAAAGTTAATAGCAACAACAACAAAAAAACCAAGAAATTTAAGAACATGAATAGAATTTTTGAAATATCAGATATGATAGACCCTTTTGAGCAATTACTGAATGAGAATAGAAAGGAATTATCTTTATGAGTATAGATGTAGATAAACATATGCAATCTTGTATATATTTACACACAATTTTGGGGGTATGCAGTACATCTTTACTAGGGAATGCAAACCTCACAAATATAGAAAATCAGATATTTTAAACATATCTTTTACTGAATGCAATTAAATAAAAATTATATTCAATAAAAGGCCACTGAAGAAAGGAGTAAAAATTAATTGAAGATTAATTACTTAATCTTAAATAATTGGTAGGTTTAAGAACAAATAACAAAAACAAAAAATAATTTCATTAAAGATAAGGACACTGAGACAACATATCAAAGGATATGGCCAAAGCCATATTTTAGGGGAAAATTTAAAATTCTACAAACTAGAAAATCATCAAATTTTAAAAACCTAAATTAAGCCCCAAAGTAGAAATTCTTTTTTTTAATTTTTATTTATTTATTTTAAAGCAATCGGGGTTAAGTAACTTGCTCAAGGTTACATGGCCAGTTATTTCTGGGTATGGTGCTGAGTATCTGAGGCCGGATTTTGATCCAGGTCATCCTGACACTGGAGCTGGTGCTCTTACTTGCTGAGCCACCTGGCTGCCCCTAAGCAATTGTGGTTAAGTAACTTGCTCAAGGTTACACAGCCAGGTGTTTCTGGGTGGGTGCTAAGTGTCTGAGCCTGAGATTCGATCTCCAGGTCTTCTTAACACTGGAGCCGGTGCTCTTACTCTCTGTGCTACCTGGCCGCCCCCCAAAGTAGAAATTCTAACAATCAGGAGATTAACAAAATTGAAAAAAAATTAATAAAACTAGGAGCTATTTAAAAGCAAATTAAATATATAAACATTAGCTAATTTGATTTTAAAAAGAGAAATGGGAGAACAAAATTATAATTATAAAAAAATAAAAAAGAATTGCACAATAAATGAAGATAAAATAAAGTAAATTATTAGAAACTATTTCCCCCGATTATATGCCAATAAAACAAACAACTTAAATGAAATGGATGAAGATTTACAAAAAAAGACAGAATTTCTGTAACCCAAATTAAAAAAAAAACCACCAGAATTAAAAAGCCATAAATTAGCTTCCAAAAAATAAAAAAACAAAAAATGCTGGACCAGATGGATTTAAAAGAGAATTCTATCAAACATTTAAAGAAAGAAAATAATTTCAATATCTTATAAACTGTTTATAAAAATAGAAAAAAAGGTGATTTTATCCTATCCATGATATAAAATCTTGATACCTAAACAAGAGTCAAAAAGGAAAAATAAAACTATAGATCAATATATTTAATGAACACTGATATAAAAACTTTAAATAAAGTACTACGAAACTAGCTACAGCAACATATCACAAATATATGACCAGGTTAGATATATACCACGTTTGCAGGGTTGGTGACATATTAGCCAAGCTATCAACAAAACACAACATATTAATAACAATGTCAACAAAACCAAAAGCAATGTGATCTTATCAATACATTCAGAAAAAAAGTTTTTGACAAGAAGCAATATTCACTGTTTTAAACAGACACACACGTGCACACATACACAAGTGAATAAACCATTCCTTGATATAATTAAGTAGGGTCTATCAAAAACCAAGAACTGTAACAATAAATGCAAATATGGAAAAATTTGGGACCTTTCTAATAAGATCAGTAGTAAAGCAAATATATGCAATCATCACCACTACTTTTGTTAGAAATACTAGCTATAATAGCAAGCCAAGAAGAAATTGAGAGATTAGTCATAGGTAAAGAGAAAACAAAATTATCATTTTTGCATGTGATAATGATATTTTACTTAAAGAACCCTAGAGTCAACTAAAAATTAACTGAAAAATTAATTTCAGCAAAGTTGCAGGATATAAAATAAATTCACAAACCTAGCATTTCTAGATATTAATAAGAAAAACCAGACAGAAGAAAAACAAAGAGAAATTACATTTCAAATAACTGCGGAATGTATAAAATTCTTTGGAGTCTACCTATCAAAATACATATAGGAACTATATGAATACAATGGAATTTACTCTTAATAGAAACAAGGACCTAAAAACTTGGAGAAATATTAATTATTCATGTATTAGCCAAGTCAGTGAAATAAAAATGATAAATTAACTTATTTGTTCAGCCTGATATCAAAGGGATTACTTTATATAGCCAGAAAAAAAAGTCATCTGGAAAAACAAAAGTTCCAAGACTCTCAAGCAAAATAATGGGGAAAAAAAGTGAGAAAAAACTGTATTTTAGCAATACCAAATCCCAAATTATACTACAAAGAAGTAATCTTCAAAATGATTTGGTCTAGTGTAAGTAATAAAGACAGTAATTAGTTAAATACAACATCCAGAATCAAATGAACTCAAAACCCAGCTATGAATAAGATTTCACTATAAAAAACAAAAGCAATATGGCAAAATATTGGTACAGACCAACATCTCAGGACTAAGATAAGCTTCATATGGATATGCGATTTAAATAGTGACATCCAGGGGTGGCTAGGTGGTGCATTGAATAGAGCACCTGCCCTGGAGTTAGAAGGACTTGAGTTCAAATGTGAGCTCAGACACTTAACACTTACTAGCCCTGTGACCTTGGGTAAGTCACTTTACCCCAACTGCCCTGGCTTCTCCGCTCCAAAAAGCAAATTAAATAAATAGTGACATCCTAACCAAATTAGAAAAACAAAGAAAAATCATTCAGATTTATGGATAAGTTTCATGAACAAAAAAGGTACAGAGTATCACAGAAGATAAAATAGGCAATTTTCATTACATAAAAATAAAAAAGGTCTTGCAAAAAAGAAACCAATATAATTAAAGTGAGAATGGAAACAGTTTATGGACAAGAACAAATCTTTGCATCAAGTTTCTCTAAGGGTCCCATTTCTAAGACACTTGCAAATAAATTTCTTCTGAGTAATTAAGTGATTGAAATTTCTAAGAATAAATATCATTCCTCAATTGAAAAATAACAAAATGTCATGAACAGGCGGTTTTCTTTTCTTTCTTTTTTTTTTTGGAGGGGAGAAGGCAAGGCATTTGGGGTTAAGTAACTTGCCCAAGGTCACATAGCTAGTAAGTGTGTCAAGAGTCTGAAGTTGGACTTGAACTCAGGTCCTCCAGACTCCAGGGCTGGTGCTTTATTTACTGGACCACCTAGGTACCCCCAACAGGCAGTTTTCTAAGAAAGAAGTATAGGCAATCAATAGTTACATGAAAAAATGCTCCATATCATTAATAATTAGAGAAATGTAAATTAAAGCAACTGAGTTTCTCCCTCACACAAATTAGATTAACAGAGACCACAAGAGAGGAAAATGACATGGCAGGGCTTCAGGGAAAGGAGTACCTTAATGCACTGCTGTAGAACTGTATATTGGTACAAATATTCTGGAAAGCAATTTGGAACTATGTCCCTCCCCCCTTCCAGTGATTAAAATGTGCATGCCCTTTGACCCAGAAATGTCACTATCAGGCCTATCTCTTGAGGTTGAAGAAAGAGGAAAAGCACTCAATGCACAAAAATATGTAAGCACCTGATTTTTTATTTTTATTTTTTGGTGCTGACAAAGAACTGGAAACTAAGAAGGTGTCCTCCAATTGAAAGGCAAACAAATTATGGCATATGAATGCAATGAAATACAATTGTGATATAAGAAATGATGAAAATGACAATTTCAGAGAATCCTGGAATGACTTATATAAGCTGATGTAGCATAGAGTAAGTGGAAGCAGAACAATTTATACAATCACAACATTGTAAAGGTAACTTTAAAATACCCAAGAAAACAATGACCATCTCTGGTTCTGGAGAACTGCTGATGAAGCATGCCACCACTTCCTAGGGTGACAGACTCTCAGCATGCAGAGTTAGACATATATTTTTATGGGGATGTTTTATTTTGCTTGACTTTTAAAGTTTGTTACCAGGGTTCTTTCCTCGCCCCCAAATCCTCCCCCCCCCCCCAAGAAAGAGGTATGAGGGAGAAAACTTTTGTTCATTGAAAAAAAAAATCAAACATTTTCATAAAAACAAGACAGATATTTGTGCTCAACTTACCTAAATATTTATTAAGGGTTAATTATGTGCATGGCACTGGAGATATAAGAATAAAGACAAAACTATTCCCAACCACAAGAAGTTACAATCCACTTGAAGGCAACTATCATGCTTCACTAAGTCTTCTCTTTGCCAGGTTTAACATTCCCAATTACTCCAACTGTGGTATGTTATGAATTAGAGACCCTTCACCAGCCTAGTCTATCTCCTCTGGATGCATTTCATCTTAGCCAAGTCCTTCCTAAAATTTTCTCCAACTAACCACAAAACTTCAAACCTGGCTCAGCCCTGGCAAGAAGACCACTGCATTATAACTCTGCCCATCTTATGCATTAGGCCTCTAACATGATTTAATGGCTAATACCTGGAGTTAAGACTCCTCTACCCTCTGACATATCTATATGTTCGTATAACTCTACTTTACATCTATATAGATATCTCAATTGTTAATAAATGTATCTTTAGATATATATGTGTATAGATATGAGAGATATATAGTGAGATATAGATATAAAATTGCACCAAGACTTGGGAATATTGTGGTGTTTGGATATCTACATACATCTATGTGAATATGTATTTGTGTGTATATCTAAATCTAAGATACAGATGCAAACATATATATGCACAAATATATACATAAACACAGATACAAGCGGTGTCCCCAAAATCTTGGTGCAATCCAAGGCTTTAATAATATAAAATTGTGCTGAGACTTTTGGGACACCTTGTACTAGGCACATAACCTCCATGTATTTCCAGACAAATGTAGATAAGGGGTTCTTAAATTATTATTATTATTATTACTATCATTATTTTGTGTGGGTCGTGGGTCTCTGGCAGTCTGGCAAAACCTATTTAACTATTTTGAAAAATTTATTTAAAAAAAAACAGGACTGCAAAGAGAACCAGTTACATAGAAATAGTCATAAATATGTTTATATATGTAGAGTATAAAGATATGTATATGTTTAAGGAGCTCCTGGGCTCTGGGTTAAGAAGCCTTGCTCTAGGCTATCTGCGGCAGACCTGCTCAGGAGGAGAGAGCTTCCATGCGCGGAGTTCCCCGGAGGTCCCGACCCCAGCCGCCGTCCCCCTTCCCCGCCCCTCCCCCTCGCCTAGCAACAACAAACAGCTCTACCCAGCCGCTCCCCAGCCTGACGGGCGGGCGGCCTTAGGTGAGGTGGGCGGGCTGCGGCAGCAGCGGGGACGCGCGTCGTCCCCCCCCCACCCCGGACGGCAGCAGCGGCGGCGACGGCGGCGGCGGCGGCGGCGGGGGCGCGGGCCGGGCGCCAGGGTCGCTGTGCTGCCGTGTCCTCCGCCACTGCCTGCGCACGTGGATCCAGGAGCGCACGTGGACCCGGGAGCGGTGGCGGGGCCGCGGGCCGGGGAGCAGCGGGGGCGGGGACTCGTCCAACTGCGGGTCATGGCGCACGAACTCGTGGAAGAGCGCGTCCGTCTTCTCCTTGATGCTTTAGTAGCCCCGGGGCGCCGGGGCCCCGGCGGAGGCGGTGAAGGAGTCGGGGGACAAGAAGACGCGCCCGTGCGGGAGCCCGGCCAGCCGCGGGCTGGGCAGCCGCGCCTCGGCCTTGGGCTCGGGCTCCGCCTCCGGCTCGGCCTCGGCCTCCGCCTCCAGCGCAGCCCAGAAGCAGCCGATCACGGGGCCGGGCCGGCCGGCACCCTGGATGCCGAGGCGCTTTTCCGCCGCGCCGGGGCCCAAGGCCTCTCTGCCGGGCCGCCCGGGGCCCCGGCTCCCGATGGGGGCGCGGCCGCTGTTCATCCGCAGGAACTTCCGGGGCCTCGGCTCGCTGCCGCCGTCCCCGGGCCCGGGCCCGGGCCCATCCGCCTCCGCCTCCGCCTCCGGCTCCCGCTGCGCTTCCGCCTCTCCCAGCTCGTGAGACTGCGGGAGGTGCCCGGGGCCATCCCGGGCCGGGCCCGCCTCGTCCCCGCCTCGGACCGGGTGCTGGTGGTGGCCGCTGCTCTGGCCGGACGCCGCGGTGTACTGCTGCAGAGAGCCCCGCAGGCTCCAGACGTCCGGATACACGGTCTGCTGTTGCTGCTGCTGCTGCTGTTGCTGCTGAACCCCGTGGCTGCCGCCGCCGCTGCCGCGTCTTTCCTGGGGGGGCTCGGGGATCCCACCGGGGGCTCCCGATGCTGCTGCTGCTGCTGCCCCCGCCACCTCAGGGGACTCTAGCCTGCAACCGAGCCCGAGCTGCGAGAGGAGCTGCCAGCAAGTTGGTCCAGTGCAGCATCGTTTTTCCAGGCCGCCATCCTCTGAGGCATCGCTAGACTGTGAACCAGGAGGCCCAGCTCTACATCCCATTACTTTGCTACAACAGGAGGTGAATTGCCCAGTACCTCAGTGTTCTCAATCTCTGTCAGAAGGGCAGAATGACCCCCAGCCCATCTCATGGAGGTTAAAATAAAGGCCTCTCAGAAGAAAGCAGAACGGTCAACTACTCCTATGGCTTTAAGAGTTCCATTTAATTAAATGATCCCAGCAACTGGTGGCCTAGAAAAAAAAATAATAATAATTGCTTTAGTCCTTTTGCCTGCCATATCACACTTTTGGCTCATATTGAGCTAGTAGTACACTGAAACCACCAAATCTGTTTCAGAAGAACTTGTCTAGCCACCCTTCTCTGATCCTGTACTTGTGAAGTTGACTTTTTGTACCCAAGTGTAAGACTTTACATTTATGCCTAATAAATTTCATCTTATTAGATTTGGCCCAATGTTCTAGCTTGTTGAGAATTTTTTTTTGGATCTGATTCTGTTATCCAGTTTTGTGAGCTCATATTTGTATTATCTGCAGATTTGATAAACGTGTCATCTGTGCCTTTATCCAAATCATTTGTTTAAAAAAAATGTTCAACAGTATAGGGCCAAGCATAGTTCCCAGGGGTACCCCATTGGAGAGCTAAGTTGACATAGAACCACTAATGCACGTTCTACTTTGGGTCCAGTCATTCACATGGTTCTGAATCCAGCTCTCCATCTTTTTCGCAAGAATAGTATTGGAAATCTTGTCAAATGTTTTCCCAAAGTTTAAGAAAACTATGTTGCAGCATTCCTTGGATGTATCAGTCTGGTAAACCTGTCCCTCTCTTACCTTACCTTTCTTTAAAAAAAAAAAAAACAAAAGGAAATAAGGTCAGTCTGTTCTTGAAGACTTTCTGGTGTTTTGTGATCACCAGATCCTTTTCTAGATGTTCACTAACAGTCCCTTTAATTATGCATTCTAGATTTTTGTGAGGAATAGAAAAGGAAACTGTTCTAGGTTTGTTAACTTTACTCTCTCCACCCACCCCTCCTTTTTTTTCTGAATAGTCAAGACAACATTTGCCTCTCTCCAGTCCTGTGACACCTTTCCTGTTGTCCAGAATCTTACAAAGATCATTGGCAATGGCTTTGTGAATGCATTTGCCAATTCTTTAAGTACCCCTGGAATGTAGTTTATCTGGGCCTGATGACTTAAATTCATCAGTGGTAGTTAGGTCCTCTTTGCTCTTTCCCTACTTAGGTTTCAACTTTGTATTAGCTATTTTAGTCCAAACTCATTCTCCTTGATGAAAATAACATTTTCTGTTATTGTCTCATTTACCGAGAACAGTGATAATGAGCATTCCTTGAACCTCCTTTTTTACCCAATATAGCTCAAAAACATTTTTATTTTATCTATATTCTTTATCATTTTTTATTTATGAGCCTCAACTCATGACATTATCCTTTTAGGACCATGCTATGCATTCATATTTATCCTTCATTACCTGCTCTTGATTCTGTGTTATGTACAATTTTTAAAAAATCTAATTTGGTTAAGGAATTTACTATGCATACACACCAATCTCTTTAAACAACTCTCTTTTCTTACTGGAAATATTTTTTTTGTGTGACTCCAGACTGGCTTAACTAAATCTTATACCATCCATTCTATAGGCACCCGTAACTGTTTTCTCCTCCTGTGTTGTGGGGTTATACTGTTCAATATCATTCTCCATGATGTTTTACAAATGTGCTTGTACTCTAAACCGCTGTTCTTGATTGTTAGATCTCTAATTTTCAAAGAGATTCAATATTTGCTCTCTGAGGTGGGTTCTGGGCTTTTGTAGCCTCCTAATTGTAGCAACTAATTTTACATTGACTAAACTTCCTTAAGAGATGTTAATAGTCAAAAGTTCTTACCTTGGTCCATTTCCCCTTTTTTTGAGGTGACAGCATGGATGACATTAGAGCTGATGTAATTGTATGCAGGATCTTTGCATCTTTTCCTTCTAATTTGGTGTTTATTTAGACTGTCTAACCAGTCTGTGATCTGACAGCACAAGGACAGGTGATTACCAGAATAACTGCTATATCTGTAACTAGTTATTTTCTGCCTGTTCAGATATAGAAATTTCATTTTTTGTGATCATTCATGAGTCAATTGCATTCATTGAGGTTATCCTTGCTTAAAATATGAGAAGGGAATAGCCAATAATTTTCTACAACAGATCACATCTTCACAGTTATAAAACTGGCAGAAAGGTGTGCAGAGTAAAAAAAATGGAGTCAGCATGGTATAGTGGGCAATTGTGTAGGAAATGAGTCAGAGGTCGTGGTCTCAAATCCCAGCTCTGCCCATTACCAACTGCATGACTTTGGACAAGTCACTTATTTTTAACGTGCTTGGGCCTCAGTTTTTCATTTGTAAAATGAGGGAGTTGGATTAGATGTTTTCTACAATCTCTTCCAGCTCTAAAATGACGATCCTATGTTTGTTTGTTTTTTTAAATCAAAGTGGATGTAATTCAGTAAAAGTAAAATGCAGCCTTAAAGACTGTCTTCAAACAGTTGTCTCCCATGACCATTTTAAAATCACAAAATGTTCTGTAACATGGAGATAACTTTGTTCAGTGGTCTACTAAACATCATTATCATTTGAGATAAAAACCATGGAAGTATAAATTTCTTAGAGCTGTATGCAGCATTGTGGAGAGTATCTTGTATGAAGTAACTGGAAAAGAGATGAAGCAGTTGAGACTCAGAGGTTGTGACCAGTCCCAGGTATTAGTGTTGGTACTGGGTCTAGAACCAAAACCTTTGTCTAACTTGTACACTGTTCTCTGCACCAGGCTCCTCTGTATATGCATATAAGTTCCTTTAACAAAAATGTACAAAAATAGTCTTAGAGAATGGCCACTTGGGCAGATAAAAGTCACTTATTTAACGATGTGAATTTCTAAAACCTGAAAGCCTTCTCAAATATACAAAGACTTCATGGGAAACAAAACTTGATTAAAAAAAAAATATATATATATATATATATATATTTGTTGTTTATTTTGAAAGCACTAAACGGTCATTGAATATTCAAATATTAGGTAATAGAAGTAGTATTGATGGTCATTTATTGATAATCGACTCTAGAGGAAAAGTACTCTGCAGGGAGAATGTAGGTACATTTGCTAATTGTTTAGTTATCTCTGAAACTTAAATTCTATCAGCTTTCATTTAGCATTATAATTTGAATAATGTGAGACATTTTCCTATTGCCATTTTCTGTATTAAAGATGTGGATTCTATATCAATTTTGTTAAGTATGTTGATATTTCCTCTGATAGGAATTTTATTAATTCAGTTATATGCATTCCCTGGTTTACACCACTGTCTCATTCATAATATGTATATATATATATATATATACACACACACACACACACACATATATATATATATATACACACATATATATGTATTCTCTAAATATAAATCACATTTTCCCCACAGTAGAACAAGTAAACTTAGTTGATTTAAAATAGCTTCTTTATGCTTTTCTTCTTACCCTGCTATTGTGCATTGACCTATGACGATGCCATGCCTAGTGATTGCTCTAGGGAACAAATAGCAGCATTATCTGGGACATATTGGGAGAGGGTTAGTTTCAGAGCCAGGTCATTAATGAGAAGGTATGGCCAGGATCAAGAATAATGTGAGTTGAGGTTGCTGAGGGGGAATCCCAGGATTTGACGAATCTAAGCAAGGGTGTAAGTCACAGAGAAGTCAGAAGATCTGGGAAGAACTTTTAAGTGGATAATACATACAGTTAATATCTTTCTATGCATGTGGTTTGCTCTTATGGTTAGGTCCATGTGATTCAGTACTCCAAGGATCTGTGATTCCGTCATTGTGGGCACACCCTTTATGACATCAAATCACAACTGATCTATGCTTTAGTAGACAGTGCTCTCCAATCGCTGGAGGTTCCCAAATTAAATAGCTTGTAGCCAACATTGCTATTGACTAATCGTTATCCTAGCACTTTGATGGGTCCACAGATCCTCTAGTATATTGCTGCCTTTCTAAACAGAGCTAAATTAGTCCTTGGGAAAAACAAAAAGATATATAATCTATTGCCTCATCCTGACTTTGCAGCACATTCAAAAATCTATATTCCACAGTCAATAATGACCCACAATGAAAGGAATTGTTGGGAGTTGGACCAAGGCATCTTGACTCCTAAGAGGCCTTTCAGCCCTTAGGGTTAGGAGTATTATATATAGATGTTTCATTTGAGGGATTGGTGAGATTACCAGTAGATTCCCAAAGATAGTCTGATAATGTAGCAGGTGCAATCCTGTTCATTTTCACTGAGAACATTTGATCAATCAGAAATATCTCAATGCCATTGACAGTCATGAGATATGTGGGTGAAAATACCTGTCCTTTTGGATCCTTTTGAATAGTGACTAATGGGAAGCCAAATGGAGACATACCATGATGGAATGTTTCCAGTCAAAAGTTCATTGGGCTCATCATTTTGGTTACTGGGAAAGATTTAATGATTCATCTTCAGGTTTCCAGGAAAGTTGGTTGGAGTGGAGATTCTATTGTGATAGTCACTCCTGGTAACCGCAGGAGTTTCCTGGGCATCTGATGATGGCTATGGAAAATTTATAGACAACCTTGATAGCATTTAATGCTCTCTGCCAGCTTTACTGAAGGTAACAGTTAACCACAGGAATAATAATGCCTAGCATTTATATAGTGTGCTGTATGTAAAATCTCATTTTATCTTCACAGAAGCCCCATAAAATAGGTGCTATTATTACCACCATTTTTACAGATAAAGAAACTAGATTTAAGAGAGATTAAGTAACTTACCAGGGTTACACAACTAGTAAGTAACTGACTGAGATGGAATTCAAGCCCAGGTCTTCTGGACTCCAGCTTTAGCACTCTATTGTACTACACGT
>NW_027187295.1:7161785-7227230 GCF_028583685.1 Petaurus breviceps papuanus | reverse complement strand
AACAGGATTCAGTGGCATAAAGAATGGTGGGGTCCGAGAATCCTGATGGTAGGAAATAGAGCAATGGAAGTATTGTTCTGACATGAGGTCAGTCCACTTGGTTTCGACTATCTATACAGGGATTGTTGGTGGTGGAATGATACCTTTTCATGTAATTCAAAGATTGTCCAAAAGTACAAAATGAGCAGTGATCTTTAATCAGAAATAAGGGGAGCAGACAAGCCACAGAGACTGAATATTTCTTAAAGCAGATCTGTACAACCTGCAGCCCGCAGGCCATTTGTGGCATGTCAACAGATTTTGGGCAGTCAGGACATCAGGGATCATATGTACCTCATCCTTCCCACATGATATCGGCCTCTGCAAATTTTCTTTAAAATTTTTTTATTCCATATAGTGTGAACAGTAATTGAGATGGTGACATCACATTATTTCTCATCTTTTTAAAGATCAATGTTATGTCTAAGGGATTTTATGCAACAGTTTGTTATGGGCCAATTATCCAGTTCCAATACAATTTATTGAGTAGATTCTCCTAGATATTCTAAGGTCTATCTATATAGAATGGAGATTTATTGCATGGTAGTCAATGAAAGAGACTGAGCTTCTGTTCTATGATTATGGCCACCATAGCATGTCTTAGCAAGGTATTTGGTAGGTATGAAATATTTACAGCTGACAGCAATGCTGCACAGTTTCTACTGTTTTTTTTTTTTAACCTAGTTTACATTGATCCCTAAATCTGTCTTGTAATTTCTGGCAGTGACCCGGCCCTGCATTGCTATCATAAACCACTCTGATTTTATAAATAAATCCACATTGCTTTGTCAGTGGATTGTTGGAAATATTCATCCAAAGTATTCTTTTTTTTTTTTTAAAGCAAATGGGGTTAAGTAACTTGCCCAGGGTTACACAGCCAGGTGTTTCTGGGTGGGTGCTAAGTGTCTGAGCCCGGATTCTATCCCAGGTCATCCTGACTCTGGGGCTGGTGATCTTACTCACTGTGCTACCTGGCTGCCCCTATTCTTATTCTTAATTGTAATAAGAGGAGGATCTCATTTTTTCATATTCTTTTATTCCTTCATTTTTTCATCATTTTGTAAAGCTGTTAGGTAGTGTAATGGGTAGAGTGCTGGGCATGGAGTCAAGAAGATTTAAGTTCAAATCCTGCCTCAGACATTTAGTAGCAGTTTAACCCTGGGTAAGTGACTTAACCTCTTCCTGCCTCAGTTTCCTCATCTTTCAAATGGGGATAATAACACCTTTCTCTCAGCGTTATTATGAAGAGTAGAATGAAATTATACCAGTAAAGTATTTGTAAACCTTGAAGGGCTATAGAAATGTTAACTTCTGCTTCCATTATTGAGGCACCAAGCCCACCATTATGAGTGTGATACTAAGAAGAGGGACAAATGATTCAGGAAAAAAATTATTATAAATAATGTGTATGGGGGGGTGGGGGGAGGAGTAGGAGGGTGGGACAGAAACCAAACATAGAGTTATAGGCCAGTTGGGGACCAGTCATGGTAACCAGCTGTCAATGCTAGAAACATGAGGAATGGATCAGAAATGCGCAGGTATTGGATTCCAAAGGAAATTTGTGTTTGGTGGCCAATGCACGGTAATTGTTTATCTCAGGGTTCTCCTGCAATCTCTCTAGTTTAATGCAGGAACTTAGTTTGAAATGTCCAATAGGTTTGGCAAGGAACGGGGCAAGCACACTTTGTTCTCATTTTAATTATATACTAAAAATTTAGTAGCCTAAGATATTGGAATAAGGTCTGTCTTTCATGGAATATTATGATTGTTACTCTAGAAGTCTTATAAGAAACAACATCATGTATTACTGATTTTGTCTTTCTGTGGTTCCTTTTATACTTCCCACAGTGTAAGTGAAATAATTTTTCCGCTATAACAAAAACAAAACAACTTCATAATGTTGGTATTATCCTTATTCTCTGACCCAACTTCCACACTAGTTATGCTGGGTTCTAGTATATAAAAATCAGTACTGTATATTACTTGAAGTGCCATACACAATTAGTGGGATTTGGGCTTAAAGTTCACACAAAAATTTATAGTCTCCATGATGTCTTTATTTCCTGAAGGCAAACAACACCCTTAAGAGTTAATACAAAGTCATTGTTCTGCATTCTAAGAAACTAATGTAGCCCTGGTTTATGATAAGTAGAAAGTCAGATAAGGACAAATAATCCTTTAGCTAGCTTTCCTTTAAGTTCTTTAAAGTTTAATTACTCTAATTGGTATACAGAGAATAAGTTGAATTGATTCAACCAGAACTTTTTCAGTAAGCACAACATATTTACTAGCTCCCTAAAACTTTTACCCAGTCATCTCTATCCCCACGAGTGTTGGAGGGGTGAAATAGATATTATTGACTTAGTGCAAGTGTGAATCTGCTAGAACTAAGTTTTAATTAAAAAAACAAAATGTATTGAACAGCTATGAGGGGTAGTGGACAGAGAACCAACCTTGGAGTAAGGAAGTACAAGGTTTAATGCTTGCCTCTGACTCATGCTGGCTGTGTGACCTTGGGCAAGCCACATAGCTTTAGTACTCCTAACAACTCTTTTAAGACTATAAATCACAGTTGGGTTACTGATCAGACATGAAATCGCATGTCTGAATTTAAAAAAGGATCCAAACCCTGAATTATTCCAAAAGACAGATGAAATAATACCTATGAAAGAATTTTGGTATCTTTAGAGAAAATGCATAATTTCTTTCCATTATGGAAGATACTGCCTGCTGACTAAGTGAGAGATGTGATCTATTGCCAAGGGAGCATAAACAATAGAATGTAGCTTTTTCAGTCGTGTTTTCTAGTGATAGTTTCCCCTGCCAGGTAGACATTATGGGCCTTAAATTGAAATTAAAGGAGAAATGCTAAATGGCCCAGTCACCATCTCTTCTAAACTAGTTAGAGGATTGAGAATCCTGAATACATACCTTGCAGTCACTTTAGAGAATTTGAGAAAGTCTGGCTCTTGCTCCCAAATTGTAGAAGTTCAAACTCCAGAAGATTTACTTTGGAGTATATCTTCCTCATGATTTATGCTGATCCTCATTGACTTAAGCACAGTATTTCCATCCTAGCTCATAATTGAACCTCAGATAAAAATAAATACAGGTGCTTCTGTGACACTTTACTCTGTATCAACCAATATAGCAAAGAGATCCCTGTTGACCATAGTAATTGCTATATAGTTAATTCATGCAATGTATTAATTTTATTTTAGGCTGACATATTGTTTCCATTAATATATTACTGTTGTAATTCCATGAAACTGCCAACTCTCAGTGAGATTCATTACAAATTTCAGATCTGCTCATTTGAAAATTTTATCAATCACTATTTTACTTCAAAATGCTTTCAAGTGAACCTTCAAATGAACTTAATGTGACATTCCCCATCATTCAATAGTGTATTAAATTTAGTCAACTCAGTTTCTTCAAAAGTGAGCGTGAAATGCCAGACGGTCAAGTTAAGGGAGACCTCTGTTAAAAAATATATATCAGTTTGGATATGGAACAGATGGAAATGTTTGTTACAAATGTTATGATTTAAAATAGATACTTAAAAATTCATATTTCACATTTTATGAGAAAATATGAAGTTTAAAAGAATTCAAAAGTGTGAGAGCTAGGTAATGGTCTAATTGTCATTTAATAGTTCAAATGTATTCATAGATCATAGCTTTAACTTGTGGGAGCATCTACTCAAAATTTACAGATGAAGAAATTGAAGCCCTAAAGAAATTAAAATACTTGAGTGGCAAAGCCAGGTTTTTAACCTGATCTTCTGACAAAGAAAGCCAGCATTCTTTCCAATGCCATTCTGCTTCCTCAGGTAATAGATTTTTAGCAGTTTATAATTTATAAAGAGTCTTAAGTACATTAAGGTTTTGATGTCAGGCCCCTAGATGAAGCAGTGCTTGAGCCTGGAGACAGGAAGGCTAGTTCAAATTTAGACTCAGGTACTGACTGTGTGCCCTAGAGCAAGTCACTTAACCTCAGTATGTCTCAGTTTCCTCAGTTATTAAATGGGGATAACTTTCAGGGTTGTGTGGATTAAATGGGATGATATTTGCTTGGCATATTGTGAGTGCTGTATAAATGCTTATTTCCTTCCCCCCTTCCCCAATAATCTTGTAAAGAAGGTATAACCAAGGAAAGTAGTTGCAAGTATTATTTCCATTTCGTTGATAAGAATGTAACTTGTTCTGTGCAGATGTGACTACCAGGGTTATGCCAATTGCAAGCCCTAGAGTGTGAATTCCAAATGGGTTTTTAGATTCAGTTAGGTCTCTTGTTGCACCACCTTAACTCTCTGGAATGAACTATTTAACCAGTTAACAGAGTCACCTGGTTTTAAAATTTCCTTTCTTTCTCCCTATCTAGTCTTGCTGCTTGATTAGAAGCTGGCTGAAATTGATTAAAAGAGATACTTATGTAGATATAAATGTTTGTTTGCATACAAACCCCACAGAATAAGATCTTTGCAGAGGGAATTGATGACTTTAGAGCAAACCAGCTGCCAACCTTTGTCACAATTTGACAACTTTCTAGGCTCTACAGTATTTTCAGAGCTCAGGAGGTAGACCACTGAATCAACTATTTTCACCACGTCCAATACCTGTGAAAATGTATTTATAGGCCTTTGCAAAAAAAGGTGTATGATCTTTCTTATTCCATCCTTATTCCTTTACAGAAGGCAGAAATGAGAAAATATGTACTAATAACTAAAATATATTTTAATTATTGACTTTGAGAAGAATTCTCATCTTAACCATTACAGAATAATTGTATGAATGGTTCCTTATAGGTAATGTGATCTGAGAAATGTTACAAATAGATGTAAATACCTTTAAATTTTTCTTTGTAAATTTGCATATGACCAGGGCATTCCACAAATGTGAAGCAAAGAGTTCTCATTCAAGCACAATAATAGCTGTTTTGTATTATATCTTTCTGACTAGTACATATACATATATATGTATATATATATATGTATATATGTCTATTTATCTATATCTCCTCATGCCTTTCAAAGCCTTGGTTGTGATCTTTTTACCTATTATGTTTTCAGACTGATTTAAGTCATCACTGAGAATTTTAACTCATGAGAAAAACACATTGACTTCAGTTTGTGGGTAGGAAAATAATAATCTAGATGTGAAAGTAGGGACAGGAATTACTAATATGTGATCAATAATTTCACTGCTATAAAAAAGCTCTTGATTGGACTTGAAAAAACTTTTGAAGAGTTATTTTTTTAAGTATGAAAAAGTAGCCAGATATAATCTTAATGAATTCAATGACTAAGCCCCCCCAAATTTCACAGAGACACAGAATCTCATGGTTTGGAGGAACCTCAGAGACCCTGTGATCTATCCACTATGGGAATAATAACTTCAACAATAACAGGGATAACAAGGCGTAAAAGGACTGATAAACATTCTCAGGGCATGTGAAAAAGAGGTTTAAAAATCTTCAGAACAAGTGAATATATTACTGAGCAATTATAATGAATAATAACAGATATGTACCATTGATTTTTTCAAATGTAACTTGAAAGTGCTTTACCTTTGAATGAAGCTTATGAAGTGGCTAAGGCCCATCTGTGAGGAATGGAGAAAATTGACTTATACTATTCCACCTTCCCACTACAAATGGTTTAGAAACAACATATGTTCTTGCTGATACTCTTATTCTTTTCTTGAATGCTGTTTTCTCTTGCAGTTAAGGGTTCGATTTCTGCAGGGAATCCCAAAACACAGTGAAATTCTACTTCTCTTCCCCAATGGGCTCTTCAGCAAGTGTCTCTGATTTTTATCTTTCCTTAGGAAATCTTCACTTGATTTTACTCATTATAAGATTTCTGGGAGAGGAAGTAGTATTGTTTATTTTTTTGTTTTCATTACAACATTTATTCCTTTTCCAAATGTTATAGTTAAAACCCAGATGGGAGGTCGGTTTTAGCAGTTAGACAAAATCACAATTTTAATATGGCCATTAAAAATTATTTGCATGTGTAGAAAAATGAATAAAAAATAAATTGCTTGATATCCTACAGATCCCCTCCCCCCAAAACCCTTCAGCTCCCCTACAAAGTCATAAGGAATACTCAACAGGTACACAGAGCTGAAGTTTGAAACTGAGCAAGACATTTATAAAATTCTAACCCAGTTAGCTATTTAACAACTCCATACTCCCAAGCAAGTAAAACTGGCAGGGTTCAACACAAAATTTCCCTAATGAACCCCAGCACTGAATAGCCCCAAATGAAAATGACAGGGCATCCCACTTTAGTCTCAGGAATTGAGAAGAGCAACAGCAAACCGAGTGGGGAAGATGGAGATGGGCTCACTAGGGCCCTTCATGGGCAGCCCCTATGTGAATTCAAACAGCGTGTCAACAAAGAGTATTGAGCAAGTGGCTGTCTGTGGAAATTTGCTCATGGAAACAAGGTTTTATGATGGCTATTCAAGACTAGGTCATTGTTACCAGAAATTATGGAAGAGTTGTCCTTAAGGAGCCTGGACTTAATAAATAAGGTGGATTATGCAAATACATGGTAGAAACTGTACAACATAGAACTATAGCATATGAAAATTTAGCACCTATCAAGATATTACTTGGTGGCTAAAATTATACCACAGAAATTCACTATCTTGAATGGCTAACTGATAAAATATCCCTACAACCGAGAAGCAAACCAATAAATTGTGCCAGGATTGGGCCATTAACACAGACCCAACTATTATTCATAATTGCCCAGCTATAACGTTGATACATAGAAAGTTAAGAACAATATTTAAATAGATGGCACTACTTTACCCATAATCTTCAGACTTCATGGAATGAAAAGCTTTCCAAATATAGAGACATAGAAGTGAAAACCATGTGGAAACAAGATGAGGTCCTGGTCATCCTTATTGACCTGTCTGCTACTGGAGTTGCTCTAAAAATATTTTCAGTGAGCTAACAGAAAATGAGCTAACATTAAATATGAAAGAACAGTAAGAGGGCACTTATTTGCCCCAGGCTCATTTCTTTCTGAACCTCATCTAAAAGAGATGAGGATGAGATAACAATGGTAAGGACAACACCAACAACTGACACATCTATTGCTTTAAAGTCTGCAGAGTATGTCTTATGCACTATTTTATTACATGGCAATTGTATTAAGTGGATTTTATAATTATTATAATCTCCATTTAACAGATTAAAAAAACCTGAATTTCCTCTATAACATACAAGTGGCCATTCAACAATTGTTTGAAGACTTACAGTAAGGCTGAAAACATCACTAATAATGATGTTATTGGTGGGGTGGGGTGCAAAGGTATAGACAGCTACCCCTTTTACTTAAAGAGGTAGCGAGACCAACCATTCTTCCACACCCTCTATACCACCCAATTTTAGAATTATCTTTGGCCAATGGAGATGAAGAACATAGGTCTATTGGTTACTGGGATGTCATTTTATTTTTAAATGTCTCTTGGATTTGTCCTTTCTTCCCTATTTCTATTGTTATTATATTGCAGGCCTCAATTATTTAAAGCAGAGTCTCATTTGTCTTTTTGGCTTTTCTCTCACATCCAGACATTCTTAATGACAAAAATGATTTCTTTCTGTCTAACCTGCAATAACTCTTCTTATCTCCCGTGTTGGGCCTAAGCTCTTCTGTCCAACTTAAAAGAACCAGTATACTTTTGTACACTCCTACTAGTGTAACCTGATTTTTCTGCTATTTAATAATAACCAATATTTATAGTACTCTAAGTACTTGCAAAGTACTTTACTCACAACAACCCTATCTGGTAGGTAGTACCCATTTTTAGAGGAGAGAAAAGTGAGACTAGAAGTAGTTAAGTGTCAGCTATGATTTTGCAGCTAGGAATTACAAGGCAGGATTTGAACACTGACCTTTCCTAATTCCACTTTTTCCACTACTTCTTAATACCTTTGTAACTTTTCATCTAACTAGTCCTCCATGATACTGCTCTTGCTTGTCCTCTTATGAAGGGTGAGGGGATGTTCCTTCCAACTTCTACTTCTCAAATCTTATCTCTCTGTTAATACCCATCTCAGAACCTCCTTGTGTAACGCCTCTGGCCCATTTTCATCTCTCTCTTTTTAGAACTTTTATACCTGTCGTAAGGACCGCACAGTTAAGCAGGTTGTCCTATCTTTAATGTGTCTCATAGACTATCCCTTCTAGATAAACTGCATCAGGGCAAGTTATCTTTTGTTGTATCCTCCATGGTAGCCTGGCACAATTCTCGTCCTATAATAGCTGCTCAACAAACATCTGTAGATTGATAGTATTTTTGCCCCTTTGGAGACTACCCACTCTATCTGGTTTTACAAAAACATGTTATTTTTGTTGTTGTTTGCCCTTTGTTCTCAGAGGACCAGTAATATCAGAAGGGTGATGTCTTGACTTGCAAGTAAATTGGATTTAAGTGAAGCAGCACTGTGCAAAGTCATCAGTCTCACTCTCTCCTTCAGTGTCTTCAGAGTCCAGTGGCAAGATATAGGTTAGGATGACTGGTGATGTCCCACTTGCATGTGGTAGATATGATTAAGCTGTATGGACCACTCTAAAGACAAGGAATTATGAAGGAAAAGGTTGTAAACATTTTTAAAGAAATATACATGTGGTTCCAGATCACGTAAATAAGATAACAGACTAGACATTTTCTCTGATCTCCATGACCTCTCAAACTTCTCCAAAAGAGAAATTATGGATTAAAGATAAAACAACATTAGCTATTCTCATAGTCTAGGAAACCAAATTTCCAAGAGAAGGTTAAAAAAAACTCAGGAACTAATGTTCACTGACCCTGAACTTAATTCAGCAAGACTGCACTAACACAACCCCCTCCTATATCTTTGTAGTGCTGTTGAGAACCAGATTCTAGGCTCTGGATGTTTTTGTGGGCCTTAATAGTGAGCTTGACCACAGCAAAAACACATAGATTTAAAAGTTTCCTAGAGTACCTCCAAAACCCTTATTTTAATGTCTTCTTGTTACTATTGGCAGTGAAGAATGAAGCCACATATTCTATCCAGGAGGGAGTAAACTGAGAAGAGTTTAGCTAAACAAGCATGATTATGTTGGAGTGTGTGTGTGTGTGTGTGTGTGTGTGTGTGTATGGGAGAGGGGATGAGGGTACGGGTGTCGGGGTGGAGAGTGGGGCAGTGCACAGGCACAGAAAACAATTGAGGGCCCGGAGAGGAAGAATCAGAAGAGGAAGAAACAAAAAAAATAAACCTTAAGCTTAGGAGCAATTGTGATTGAATGACAAAAGAAAAAACAAACCTCAATGGACTTTATGATAATGGCCTTTTTGCTGTCCCAAAAATTTCCTGAGAACCTAAATTGTAGTAAACCACCTCACAATATATTTAATCTTATGCTTTATCCATTTCTTACTTTTTCTAGTCTCCCTGAATGAACTGGAGGAGGACTGCTAGGTGGAAGGTGTTCTTCAACAGCCTATCTAGATAGGTGCCCAGCTATATTATTGAAGGAAGGAGAGACATCCATCTGCTACCTGCCCTTCTTTCCAAGACTACTGTAGGTGGATCAGCATTGTGGTTTTCCTTTGAGAACTATGCTTTTTGTTCCTCTTCTGATCCAGTGAAAATTCCAGGATTTTCTTCTCTCCTAGATTCAGGGTTGCCTAGATAGGAAAAGAACCATCTAATTCCCTCTTTAACCCACCTTAAACTCAACTCATCCCTGAGTGTGTTGATTTTTTTTCCTTTTGGGAAACCTCCCTTTTATTCTGTTACTATGCTGTCTATGTGCCCTTTTGTTGAACCATATGATATGATTTAGGGGGAAAAAGTGCATTTGGAATGCAAGCCATCAGTTGCCATTCAGTCATATTAGATGGCATATAGGCATTCACTTTCCAAGAACTGCCTACCATTCCTTTTACTCTGCTATGCAATTAATAATATATATATATATATATATAGCTAAGAAGTGGTCAACCAGAGAGATACTTTTAAAACCTTTTTTAAAAAACACCTTATCATTCAGTCTTCTTGGCTGGCATCACCCTCATTTACAGCCAGTTTGAACCATTTGCTCAGCTTATAATGTATTTTCTTATCTATGCTTAGAGAAAGTGAAACCATCCATCCCTATGTATCTTTGAAGACAAACTACTAGAAAGTGAAGCATGCAGCATTCATATCTCAAAGCAAGAGAAAAGTTGTCTTAAGTTTTCAGGCGACAAAAAAAACTGACAGGAGTACAAGGGAAAGTAAGGTTTCAGGGTCCATTCTAACAGAAATTTTTTCTTACTAAACTAAGGTTTTACTATAAAACTTCAGGTCATTGGTGTCACCCTCCTCAAACAAACCACAATGCAGATGTATATTGTAATGAAGAATAATAGCATAGAAAAAACCCAGAATAAACATATGTTTAGTATGCTAATGAGAAGAGACAAAGCAGAATAGACAGATGGGGAGAAAGTACAAAGAAATAGAACAACTCTAGGTACAGAAAAGCAGAAATTACTGGTACTGCTTTTCCCAAAAAAGCCCTTATGAGTAATGTTTTGTGAAACAAAAAATACAACTAAAAAGATGGAACTTTAGGCTTTGTTGAAATATCATATATCTAGTATGAATACCACATTTCCTTATGTGACTCCTTTTTTTGATTACATATTTTTCTCATAGTATTGAGAAAATAATGATTTATTTTCTTGCATATTTTTTTTCCATCTTTATAACTTTACTTTGACACAAGCCAGAATTGTACAGAGTGTAGGATCAGGTTTCCTACTTGAAGTTCCAGCTTCTATAGCAACCATAAGCCACCTCTCCCCTCCTCTGGATTACCTATCCTCTGTCTTTTGCCTGTTTCCATCTGGTGAGAAGGAACCACATCTTGGTCCTTGGCAATAATCAGCAGATAGGGTAAAATCAAGAGAATCTGGATCACCATTTGTCAAGGATGCCACAAAGGGGCTTCCCAAATCTACTAAATGTTGGACAAGAGAGCCCTTCCAATTTTCTAAACTCTCTGTTTCTGTCTGTTTGTCTCTTTTGGCTACTTATTCTTTGTGTCTTAAACCTCTTTAATTATGTAAAGAGCATAATGCTTCTCCTTTCATAACTCTTTGTAAAAATCCTTAGCTCAGTTGATTCAAGCACATCCCTAATGAGAACAAATTCATAAGATCCATCTTTCAGATAGTTTAATTTTAATCCATGGCCTCAGCCTGTATCCTGAAGGCCAGCAAACCATCTCACCATCGTGGTCATAATGAAACTGGACAAAACAGTATAGATGGTTCAGTGGGAATCCATCAGTATCCCTGGCCAAAACAATAACAACAGCAACAATAACAATAACAACAACAAAACTCAAAGTTCATCCTTTTTTTTTAATGCTAGGCAATAACTTAATCCTTACTTCAAATGTAAGCACATTGCTATTTAGCAAACCAGCGCTTCTTGATCCTGGGCTCATGATCCCAATTTTAAGACTAGAGAGACTGAGACATCAAGAAGTCAAGTAAAGTGAACTTCTTAAGATCAAAACAAAACATTACAGAGGAGAGAATAAAAATCGCATCTCTTAGAAAACTCTGCTAAAATGTTTATGTTGATAATAAAATCAAAGTACAAATATTTGCCTTTTATTCTCTCTAGTAAATATGAGGTATATATCATGTGCAAAGCTATACTGGACACTGGGAAAAGCACAGAGTTTATGTAAGGCATAGTCTTTGTTTTTGCCAAATTTAAAATCTAATAAGGATAAAAGACACAAATGAGACAATTGTAACATTCCATGCTAAGAGCACAACACTAATAGCTAATATATATGCTATTTAATATATGTATGCAGCATTTTAAGGTTTCTAAAACACTTTTTTATATAGTATCTCATTTGATCCTCATAACAACCCTATGAAATAAATGCTATTATTTTGCTAATTTTACAGATGAAAAAACTGAGGCAAATGTTAAGTGATTTGCCCAGGGTCACACAATTGATAAGTGTTCCAAGTCCAGAAAGCTATAAGATATCCCACCTAAGTATTCCCAATAAAGAAAGTTGAAGTGAAATGGGGAAAGTTATTGACAAAGTGAATCAGGGGGCATAAATGAGAAAAAAAAACCCTACCTTACATGGTTAAAAAAATAAATCCAACTTTTACTCATATATTTCTGACATTAGATTTCAAATACTTGGTTATTTTGTTTAGAGATAACCAGAATTTTGCTTAAAAGTTGATTTGGGAGATAACATAGACATATATTTAAATGCACTTACAAGACTTGTGCATATTTCTACACTTGTGGTGACTTGGATGGCATTTATCAAAACTGAAACATCTGAAGCTTTGTGATATAACTAATTTTATAATTGAAGTCAATTGTTATTAAGAATATGAGCCACAGGAATTTTGTTTAAAAAAGGTAAATTCTTCTGATGATTTTGTGTGTGAACAGATTGTCTGAGTTACCCAATTGGATAATTGTGTCAAATTCTGAAAAACTCAAATTTGCGTGTAGAAGTTAGATTATAAACTGTAGAACTGGGAGCACTATAACTAGGACAAAGCAGCTAGGGTTTTGCCCATGGGCACTGGCATGGCAGAGGGGGCTTCTTTCCCCAGAAGTCTCTTATTTCTACCTTAGTACAACTTCTGTGCCATGTGAAGAGACCCCATTATCTCACCTGACCCTGGGTGACCTTTCTTCAATTATCCTGAATTTTTTTTGTTTTCTTGAAATTTACTGTTTGATATTCTTCACATCAATCGATTTCAATTATAAAATATTGTTACATCATAGAAGTTTTAGCTGTTCAACAGTAATAAATATCAAGCTTAGCAATGGGGAAAGATAATACAGGTTTTAGAACTGCATTTAAGTAACTATATCTTTATAATATTTAACCTCCCTAATTGCCCCCAAACAGAACTGTGGTTATTTCTAGACTAAAAAATCAGACACATTAATTCAAAACAAAGTGTCAGAAATCCATAGTAAGTCAGGTTTAAATGACTTGTGTATAAAGAGTAAGTAGAACACCTGCCATTTGAAGCTAAGGCCTCTGAATCCAAATCCACTAGTTCCCACTAGACCATGGTGCAGCTTCATATTCAGATAGATTTGTTTTTTGCATAAAACTTGTCTTTTAGATGATTACTTTTCTTATGCACACCAAAATGAGGATTTGTTTTTGGCTTGTTATGTATGTCAGTGGATGTCCATAAGAATCTATGAGTATGTCACCTTGAGTTTGGAGATTTTTCTTTGTCAGCATTATATGTTTATCTGCTTTAATTATCTAAGAGGGAGGATCTGATTGGTAGTGTGAAAGACTAGACTTCTTGTCTTCTCCAAGTGTCATTGTGTAAGATTTATTTTCTATTTTGTTAAAACTTCTTTGCTGATAATTCATTCTCTGAGAAAAGCAAAATACTTCTGGGACTAGTTTCCAAGGCTGCATTTTTCTTCTCGAAAGACAAGATAAGATATTCAATCTAGGAACACATTGAACCCTTTTCAGGGTCTCTAAATAAAATGTAGTATTTCAGCAATAGGACACATACATTTGTACTTAGAGGATCATAGGCCTATAAGAGGTAATTTTGTTTTCTCAATAGCCTTCAAACTGGGCCATATTAAAACTTTCTGAGATAGGTGACAGAAGAGACCATGTTTGGAAATAAAATGGAAAAGAACACTGGCCATCTCTAAAGGATGCATTTTTTCTTCCCATCCCCATCCACATATCACTTAACTCTTTTACTGATATCAGCCTTTACAATCTTGACTATTACTTACTAAACCTCTTCTATCTTCCCACATCAGAAGGGAGTGCTCTAAAAATACTTGAGAGGTAATGGAAACCAGTGGGCCAACTCTCAGTCCTACCAAGAATGTTCGAGATGGTACACCTTAGTTTATTCCCTTGGTTCACTCCTCTCTGGTTCTCTGTTTTAGTTCATTTCTGAATGAATGGAATATTGGCAGTTCAAACTAAAAAGGGGTGTTTTCCCTTTTCATTGTTTTTTCCCGATCTTTCTTCATCTTCAATTGCCCTGCCACAATGGGAATAAGTCATGGTTTCTCCGAAAACTCAAACAAGGAATTTTAATGCAAAGTTCAACATAATTTTGCTTTTTGCTGGATATCCAATGGTTATGAAATTCTGTTGATTCTTCCTATAAAGGAATTTTTATATCTGATCCTTTCTAACTGTCCCTACCAACTTAGCTCTACTTTTCAATTATGCATGAAATCCTACTGTAAATCCCAATTAGCATTCTTTCATTATTGCCTACTCTCCACTCCCTCTGGTTTGTCCTCATTTCTGTTGCCACAGATATCTTTTTACTGGTTGCTTTGACCATGCCTTTAAACTCCACTGTATCATTTTCCCCCTTGTGGATTATTTAAAATATTTTCATTCTGTGCTTACAAAGCCTTTCTCCCTGTGTTCTGGAATATTTGATGGAGAGGCAATGTGGTATGGTGGGAAGAACATTGGAAACCTCAGTTTTCTCATCCATAAAATATAGATAATAATATTTGAACAGAATTTCATGAGATTGAAGTGAAGCTGAAATTATATATGGCAGGTAAAAACATTTTGCAACCTACTTAAAGTAGTATTCTAAGTGCTTTAAGAATTAATCTATGTCCTGGTGAGTCCCATAAGCTTGTCTGGGGCCCAGGTACTCAAAATTGCTTTTCTTACTTATCTAATGCCACTTGCAAGTCTTTTCCACAGTATTGTCATGTGCTCTAATCTTAATAAACAAATATTTCTTATTCACCATTCAAATCTCTCTTATGCTCTTTGGTTCTCCAAGAAGCATTCTTTTGCCAGTAAATCACACCAACACGCATTTATTAAGTGCTTACTACTTACAGGCCTTGTGTTAAATGGTGAACATATAAAGAAAAAGCAAAACCAGTCTTTGTCCTCAAGGACAAAGGAGTTCATGTTTTAGTAGGGGAGATGAGAAAAGAGCTGACACTTTCCTCTTGCTCCATTCATTCCGCATTTGGAAGTTTCATGACTACTTTCCCCAGTAGCCACCTCATTATTTACTACCACTTTCCCATGCCCCTAAAATGTATTTATTCATTATTCAATATATAGGTATACAATGTAAAAAATGTCACCATGATTTCATTCAAAATACATGATTTAATATGTATATTTTGCTCTATCCTATGTATATTTTGAAGTTTAAGGGTCCATATTCTTTCCAAATTCTGCACACAAGGTTCACCCAATGCATTTCCTACATATCTCTTGACATTTAATATAGCATGTGGCTTTTCTGGGGAATGATCTGTTGCTTTTACTACATATCTTAATTCACTTCCTTTCCTGGTTGTTTATGTTTGATAAATTTTATGCTACTTCCTATGCTTCTATATTAGTGTAGCTTTAAAAAAAAATACTAGGATTTCTGTGAACAGTGGTTGCTTTTCTGTTGTCTTCTTTGGTACTATCCCACAGTCATGAACAGGAGTGTTTTTATGGTTTTTTATTTTTGGGGTTTCTTTATTTGTTCTTCTTCTGAATAAATGTCTCCACGCTAAGACTAGCTCCTTTTCCAGAACCTGAGACATTTTGTTTTCTTTTTTAGCTTATCGGAACTTTTGCCTTGTAGATTTCCAGGTGTTTCATTTATAACCAAGATATTAAAACAATATGGTGAGATGTTTTATTGTCTTTTGTTTTTGAAATAGGTGCCTCTGAAGATAAATTCTTTGTTTTGAATCCTTGCCTCACCTTTGGTACCTGAATGATTGTAGGATCAAACTGGGACTTGTAGCCTTATGTGCTTTAGGTACTAATTTAATTACCTGTTTCTAATGTGCAATCTGCTGAATTTTATTGACTTGACATATCACAACTGGTAATGAGCTACATCTTGTAACAGACCACAATTAAAAAAAAAAGAAAATTATTAAACTAGATTTACCCTATTTAAACACATCAGTTTGATTAAATATTTAAGCTTAATTTGTGAAGGGAGTATTTCTACTTTTCAGTTGTTTTACTTTAAGATGAGTAGTGCCCTTGCTTGGCAAGGGCAACCCAACAGCATCCATTTGGCCTATAGAGAAGGATCTCATTATCTGTTCCTGTTTTAGCAGAATTAATGAGCCTTTTCACACTACATGAATTAGATGTATACTTTTATCTTTTTAAGCCTGGCTAATGTCTTGAAATCCTGAATCCTCTTCTATATCCTATGATGGTTTCTTACTCCTTAATAAGTAGCATTTTAAAAAATTCCCTGGGGCGGCTAGGTGGCACAGTGAATAAAGTGCTGGCCCCGGACTCAGGAGGACCTGAGTTTGGTTCCGGCCTCAGATACTTAACACCCATCCACCCACATACAAAACTAGCCGTGTAACCTTCGGCAAGTTACTTAACCCCAATTGCCCTCCAAAAGGCAAAAAAGAAAAAAAAAATCCCTGTCATAAGAGGCAGTAAAATATGGTGGAAAGAGAACTATATCTGTACTCAGAGGAACTAGGTTAAAATCCCATCTCTCTCTCACTTACTATCTCTAAGTCTTTGGACAATCAATTAATTTCTTTGGGCCTCATTGTCCTCATCTAGAAAATGGGGGGGGGTTACTAGATGACTTCTAAGGTCCCTTATAGTTCTAAATATGTGACCCTCTGTTGAATAATAGCACCTTGAATTTTATAACTTTTGTAACTTTAAAGTTCTGTAGAACTGCAAAAAACAATCATAAATTTATTCATCATATCTACTGATTTTCTTTCAGTTTTTTTGTTGGTGCAAAAATATTGATGTAGGGCAGAGTTCTTACTGTTGGGGGAAGGGTAATCCATGGATAAATTTCTAGGCTCTGTGAAGTTGGATGGGAAAAATATACATACTTTTACTAGCCTCTAACAGAAATTTAGCATTTCCTTTAAACATAGTGAAACATTATTTCAAAAATAGGTTCACAGGTTTCATCAGACTACCAAAGGGATCTATAACACAAGTTAAGAATTACTGGTATAGAGAAAGCCCAGAGAAAAAACTCTGTCTACTAATGTAGCTTGTTAACTCTTCTGCAACTTTTAGCCTTAAGAAATTCTGTGGAGCTGGGGATATAAGGTCCCATAGAAAAGAGACTCTAAGACACTATTCCACAAGGAGTGCCTTCAAGTGAGAAAAGGGTCCAGGAATTCTTGTGACCATCTACTTCGTGCCTTTCAACCCCTGCTGGGCCCAATCTGTCACCTGGAGGAAGGTGGCAAGGGGCCTGATCAGGTGTCTTTCTTTTGCCCCAAAGCAATGACTTCCATCAGTGTCTGAACAAGGCAACTTCCACCTCTTACTAACAGCCCAGTCTACCATCTGGGTTCAGGAGAACCTCTGGCCCAAAAAGGAGCAACCTGCCCTTTATCTTCAGGCATTTCATCTCCTGCTATATCTTGAGGAAGAGGAAAGTTGGTGGATAATAGGATTTTTTCTCCTGCAGGTTTGACCTCTGTCTCCTGCTGTGCTATTTTCCTGCCTAATCCCCATCTGTCAGAGGGAAGAGGAGTAGTGAAGCAAGGCTTCTCATTTGACTATCTGACTGTGTCCCTTCCATCTCATGATGCACTTGGCTTCAGTCTGATCTACAACCTCCACTGGGAAGAGTGGTGTTGTCCACTCAATGATGAACATTCTTATACCTGGTCATACCCTTCACATCTACCCCTTACTATCTAATTCCACATTCCCATCCCCTTCAATTCTCCCTCCCCCAAATTTCAATCAAACACCATCCAACCCTTCCATTGTGCCCTTTAGAATTTCTGTTCCATGAACAATAAAGTTCCCTTCATTTAAAAAAAAATTTTTTTTCTAAAGCAATTGGGGTTAAGTAACTTGCTCAAGGTTACACAGCCAGCTGTTTCTGCGTGGGTGCTAAGTGTCTGAGCCCGGATTTGATCCCCAGTCATCCCAACTCTGGGGCCGTTGCTCTTACTCACTGTGCTACCTAGCTGCCCCACTTCCCTTCATTCTTAATCTCTTCCTCTCCCACTCTTTCCCTTTACTGGCTATTATTAAGACTTGGATTCCCCTAGAAGATACAACCTCCTTTGGAAGACCCTTTCTAATATTGGCTGTACCTTTACTCTTTCTGCTTTGTTCACAAATCAAGGAGAGGGAGTTGGAATACTCCTTGCTCCTCATCACCACTTCTAATTTCTTCCCCTACCTTCATCATTCAGTAACCTCTTTTCCTTTGAACTTCATGCTATTCATATCTACCACCCAGTCAAAATCCTGGTAGCTGTTTTCTAGAAGCTTCCAGGTCACTCCCCTTCCTTCCTTGGCTCACCTGAGATACAACATTGGGAAAAGGCAGCTGGCACATAGCCTTCTAGCTCTTCATTTGACAACCACCTAGCCATACAGATGAGAGCCTATGTCCTAGAGAACAACTATGCCCTAGAGTTTAAATGACTTGGCCAGGATCACAGAGCAATATATACCAGCAGCAACAGCTTCAGGAGTTTTCAGCCCAGAGACAGTAAGGAGGTCAGATAACTGGTTAGAAAGAGATTACAGGGGACCTGTTGCTTGCACTGGATATAGTTGGCACTGATTGGCCTTTCTATTGTTCATACACAGTTGTGGGTGCCAGTTCCATGGCAGAAAGTAACTGTTGTGGTCAGTCACAAGGGAGTAAGGACTCCGATCAAAGTTGCAGGACCAAGAGGAGAACTAGTGCTTACAGTGGCAGGGGAACAGGGGACTTGGTCATAGTTCCAGAGCTAGAAGGAGTGCTAGTGCTTGCCACTGCAGGGGAGCAGGGCTTCTTCCTGGGTAAAGTCCAAACATAGACCAGGAGAGCAGTGACTACACTTTTCCCTGGATCACACTACCTTGGATACACCAAAACCTTACAAAACCTCAGAACTAGCTCTGAAAACAATAGCAGAAAAAAGCTTGAAGCTTGAGATAGTGCCTCCTCAACTCTAGGTAAGCAGAACTCAGCTTTAACATAAAATTCAAAGTCAAGAAATGGGTGGAAAAAAATAAGTAATCAACAACAACAAAAAAAAAAGAATTTGAACATAAAAAGCTACTATAGTGTCAGAGAAGACCAAGACAAGAACCCAATAGATGGTAACAGGAAACTAGTTACAACCAAAGCCTCAAAGAAAAATGCTAATTGGACCCACACCCAACAAGAATTCCTAGAAGAGTTAAAGAAAGAGATAAGAGTGGTAGAGGAAAAATTGAGAAAAGAAATGAATGGTAAAAGAAAATTATTAAAACATAGTTAACACTTTGGTAAAAGAGGCAAAAGAAATATTGAAGAAAATAACATCTTAAAAAAGAGAAATGGCTTAATAATAAAAGAGGCATAAAAATTCCCTGAAGAGGAGCTGGATATCTGATACCTTGTTAGGAATAAGCTTTGGGATAAATGATGGTCATGGAAGTACACGATGACAGGCAAAGACTAATTATTTAGCTGAAGGATAGTTACCTAGAGTAGAATGACCCCCTAGCTAACCGAGATGAGACAGCTGAATTGCAAACCCTTCTAGTACCTTGTATATATAAAGTACCTTGTATATATAAACTAGGAGCACAGAAGAATTGCTGGCAAGAAATCTAGGATGCTTAAAAGGATATAGTCCATATGATTATATCCTATTCAGAACTAAAGACTAATTATAATATCTGAACATGGACTGGGAAAAGATTTGGAAAAAAACATTTTACATATTTTGTAGCAAAGGAGCCTGAGCAAACATCCAGGAAGCATATGTGACTACAACTTTTGCTTCTTCTACCTTCTGAAGCTCTGTAAATTTAAACTTCCTTTAAGAAGAGAGAGAAATCATTGAGAAAGAGATTTTTCTAAAGAAAACTTAAGAATGTTAAATAAAAGGAAAAGTTAGGAGGTGGAGGAACTCACTGAAGAAAAGAACTCCTAAAAGTACAATAGGCCCAATGGTAAAGGAAGCACAAAAACTCACCAGAGAAAAGAACTGTCCAAATGGGGGAAAAAAATAGGTACAAAAGCTCACTGAAGAAAATAAATCCTTAAAAATTATGATTACAATTTGACAACTAGAAGCTAATGCTTTCACAAGATATTGATAAACAATAAAATGAAGTAAAAAATGTGGAAAAAAAGAAGAAAATGTGAAATATCTAATTGGAAAAACAACTGACCTAGAAAATAGATCTCAGAGAAACAATTTAAGAATTATTGGACTATCTGAAAACCATGATCAAAGAAAGAGCCTAGACATCATTATTTCAAGAAATTATCTAGGAAAACTCCCTCAATATCTTAGATCCAGAGGGTAAATTAGAAATTGAAAGAATACACCAATCACCTCCTGAAAAAAAAATCCCCAAATGAAAATTTTTTAACCAAATTTCAGAGTTCCAGGTCAAGGACAAAATATTATGAGCATCCAGAAAGAAACAATTCAGATACCATGGAACCAGTATTAATATCACACAAGATTTAGTAGCTTCCATGTTAAAGAGCAGAGGGGCTTGAAATATGACATTCCAGAAGGCAAAGGGGCTAGAATTATAACCAAGACTAACCTACCCAGCAAAACTAAATATAATCCTTCAGGAGAAAAAAAAATGGATATTATTTAATGACACAGAGGAATGTCAAGCATTCCTTATCGAAGACTAGGGCTGAAAAGAAAATCTGATATTCAAATACAAGACTCAAGAGAAGCAATAAAAAGGTAAACATGAAAGAGATAAGGGATTCAATAAGCTCAAACTGTTCACATTCTTATATGGGAAGATGATTCATGTAACTCCTAAGAATTTTATCATTAGGGGGACAGTGAAAATGAGTTTACATAGACAGAGGGCATGGATGTGAATCATTTATTTTGGAATGATCTTAAAAAAATGAAGGGGTGAGATAGAGGAATGCACTGGGAGAAGCGAAGGGAGAGCTGTAGAATGGAGAAAATTTTCTCATATAAAATAGGTGTGAAAGGAAGAGCTTTTACAATGGAGGAGAAAATGGGGAGGGGCGGCAGAAAAGGATTGAACTTCACTCTCATTGGAATTGGTTCGAAGAGGGAAGAATATATCTATGTGTGTATGTGTACGTGTATGTGTATATATATATATGTACATACACACTGAGTTGAGTATAGAAATCTGTCTTACCCAGTAAAGAAATAGAAGGGGAAGGAGGTTAGAGAAAGAGCAGCAAGGGGATGGGGAATAATAAAAGGGAGGGTGGATTAAGGAAGGCAGTGATTAGAAAAAAAAGAGACCTTTGAGGATAAAAAGATAGGATAAAAGGAGAGAGAAGAATAAATATAAGAAAATGGGATGGTAATCATAATTGTGAATGTGAATGGGATGAACTCACCCATAAAATTGAAGCTGATAGCAGAATAGATTAGAAACCAGAATTCAACAATATGTTGCTTATGAGAAACACCCTTAAATCAGAAAGACACATGTAGAATTAAAGGACTGGTTCAAAATCTAATATACTTCAGCTGAAGTTTAAAAAGGCAGGGTTAGCAATCATGATCGCATAAAATCAAAAGCAAAAATTGACCTAATTAAAAGAAACAATAAGGGAAACTACATTTTGCTAAAAACTACCATAGAAAATGAAATAATATTAAAAAATCACAGTAGTTTTCCCCTTATAATATTATCTATCTATCCACACATATCTGTAATTGAGTCAAACTTATAAAAATAAAAACCATTCCTCGATTGTTAAATTATCAAAGGCTCTATGAACAGGAAGTTTCAGAAGAAATGAAAGCTATCTATAATCATGTGAAAAAATCCTTCAAATCACAATTGATTAGAGAAAGGCAAATTAAAATAATTCTGAAGTACCATTTTACACCTATCAGAAATGACAAATGCTGGAGGGGATGACAGAAAATAGATAAATTGTTGGTGGAGTAGTGACTGGTCCAACCATTCTGGCAAACAATTTGGAAGTGTACCTGATAGGGTATTTGAAGGTATATAAAACTGTGCATATCCTTTTACCCAGCAATGTCTCTACTAGGTTTGTATCCCAAACAGATCAAAGAAAAAGGAAAAGGACCTATATATACAAAAATATTTATAGCAGCTCTTTTTGTGGTGGCAAAAATTCAAAATTGAAGAGATGCTTATATGTTGGGGAATAGCTAAACAAGTTGTGGCATATGATTGTGATGGAGTACTATTTTCTATAAGAAATGATGAGGAAATTTCAGAAAAAAAAAACATGGCAAAACTATATGAACTGATAGAGAGTGAAGTGAGAAGAATTGGAAGATCATTGTACAGTTACACCAATGTAATAAGGTTCAACTTTGAAAGACTTGGCTATTCTGAATAGTACAATGAATGAATCAAGACAGTACAAAGGATTCATGATTTAAAGTACTATCCACCTCTAGGAAGAGAACTGATGAACTCTGAATGCAAATTGTAGTATTTTCTTCCTTTTATTTTGCAATATGTGGTCAACATGGAAATATGTTTTGCATGATTTCACATGTATAGTTGATATCATTGCTTTTCTTCTCAGTAGGGAGAGAATTTTAAACTCAAAATTTAAGAAGAATGTTAAAAATAATAAAGACAATCTAAGACCATATAATTTCAGAATCTTACTGCTATTATTGTTATTAAGTTGGTCAACATATATTATTCTTAGTGTTTTGATTTGTGGTTATTAGTCACTTATTTATCACTTTGTGTTGCTGATTCAGTGTTCGTGACTTGTCTCTAAAACATTGACCATTAACATAACTCTGTTTCATGGTAGTGTCCCATATTCCTGGATATACAGAAATGCCATGAGGTCTTGCAGATCAGTCAGCACAATAGGCTCCATCACCACTATCAAAGAGAATGCTTTGTGGACAGTGGGCCTACAAGTACATCAGCAGGTAGAAATGACTAAACTTGGCACCTGCTTAATAAAAATATTTAGTTTAAACTAGGAAGCCAGGAATGAATAAATGGATGGATGAATGAATGAAAAAAAAAATTCACTTATTTTGTGTCAAACATTGTGTTAAGTACTGGGGAAACCAATATAAAAATGAAGAAAGTCCATATCCTCCAGAAGCTTATCTTTTAATAGGAGGAGACAGCACATACAGGAGGATGGTGGCTAGGGAAGGATATTTCAGTTTGAGAGTTATATAATGGAAGTGGAGCTAGCTGGGAATAATACCCTTTCCAGAAGTAGTGACGGGATTGATTTGATTATGGTTCCTGAACTGCAGAAGTAGGGGGTTGGGAGAAACATCATAAAAGCAGTTAATGAGGCTACAGCCAGGGAGTAAAGTGAAGCATAGCTGGAGATTAGATATAGTGGGCCAGTAAGATGATCACGAATCAGGAGAATGGGGACCACAGAGCAAGAGATGCAGGGTTGAAAGGGTTAAATCTTCTAGGGCGTGGTATCTGATTTGGATGCCAATGTGGCTAGTGATTGAATAGACAGAGGGATATGATAAAACTAACTGCCTGATACTAGTGATTGTACCACAGGTTGGCTCCTCTCTGGACTGCTTGCCTTTAGTGGTATCAACTAAAGGAATACTGTGCCCTATGTTGACTGAAGGGGTATCTAGGGAAAGGAATCCCCATTTTTATAATACCTATTATAGGCCAGACACAAAGTGCTTTTGACAAATGTTATCTTTGATTCTCAAAGCAACCCTCCAAGGTAGGTGTTGTTACTACCCCCATTTTACAGTTGAGGAAACTGAGTCTAACAGAGGTTAAATGATTTGCCCAGGATCACACAACTAGGGTGAATGAATGAATAAATGAATGAATTAATAAAAGGGAGGAAAGTGAGGCTATGATTATGGAACAATGAGTAATTATTCCAGTTCGTCTATGGCCTAGGTAGTATACAAAGGGTTATGGGATAAGATAAAATATTTTAATTTTGGATTGTGGAAGACTGAATGATAAGTGTAGGAGTTTGGACCTTATTCAGTTAGAAGCCAAGAACTATTACAACCTTTTTTTTTGTTTATTTTTAATAAAGGAAATTATATGATGAAAACTGAAGGAAAGACAAGGCAAGTAATAGTATAAACAACTAATAGTATAAGGCAATATGCCATTTTATAATCTCTCCGATTATTCATTCACCAGCCACCTTGGCATCCAAGCCAGAGATCATGCTCTAGAAGATTTAATCCTTTCAGTCCTGTATCTCCTACCCGACAATATTCTCACTAGCTTTTTTTTTTTCTTTTTTTGGAGGGGGGAAGGCAGGGCAATTGGGGTTAGGGCCAGTGTTGTATTCACTGAGCCCCCTAGACTTCCTCTCACTAGCTTTCTTGATGGCAAGTCTTCCAACTTCCAATTTTTCCAGTTCAGGAAATGACTTTTAGCAGCTCGTAAGTAAGCTAGTAAGCCTGAGGTTAAATTTGAACTCATTCTTGACTCCAGGCTCAGCACTCTATTGTGCTATGTAGCTATAGTGCTGGAAAGGAGCTCAGAGAACACTGAGTGTTTCTCCTTTTCCAGATGAGAAAACTGAGACCCAGGAAGGTAAGTGGTTTCCCATGGTCAGAGGTGAAATTTCAAACCAGGTCCTCCTACTCTAGGGTCAGTACTTACAAATATTCATGCAATCTAGAGTACTAGTGCCCTTTTAATTGGTTGTGTTTGAGTAATTAACTTTTAAATAAGGATATAGACTAGAACCAAGTGTGATTTCTTTGACAGAGGAAACCCCTGAATGTCGGAACTTTTCTCTGCTTAAGCTAGTCAGCATTTTCCTCCTGACTAAGTCTTAGACAGCACTGAGAGTCTCAATAACGTGCTCAGGGTCAGATAGCAAGTCTGTTATCAGAGGCAGGACAGGGACCTAGTTCTTTCTGATTCCTTCTGTACTGCATCGCTTCTTTTAAAGTTGTATATTAAATGTTATTTTTTAATGGTTATTCCGGATATAAGGAGAAAATATTGAATAAAAATTTTATGCTTAATAAGCATAATCAGCAAGACTGAATTAGGAGAAGAGAGCTTAGTGTGACATTTATATGTGACATATAAATGCCATTTTAGGTGTTGTAATGGATAGAGTTTTAGACTCAGTACCAGAAATACTTGAGTTCATAATCCTGCCTGAAAGTAAAACTGAGACCTAAGGGAGAAGGATGTTAAGGGGTGACAGAGAAAAATGTTAAGGGACTAGATGCATAGAAAGTCCCAAGAACTTTTAAGAATTACCATAAACTGAGAATTCTCCCAGTAACTATAACTTGTTTGACTTGGCTCTGCTTAGTAGTGGGCATCTCTTGACAAGGACAGTAGAAAGGGAGTTGCTGTGGCACTTAGAGGGGAAAACACTCCTGGTAAGTCCAGATAGTTGGATACCTTTCAGCTAAATACACATAAAGCAGAGGAATCTCTTTTGATTGGAGGTGAGGGGTTTTGACCATGAGCTCTCATATATAAAGTGCATTGAGTCTCATCTTGTAGCATGAAAGAAAGAATCAAGGTAAATGCAACAAAGTTGGGGTGAAGACAGCATACGTAAATGAAGTACAGAGTTGAGCTATATGCCTGTGGAGGAGCTGGGAGAACTCATAGTTTAGGATCATATTGGGTAAATTATATCCAAACTGCCTAAGGCTAAAATGGCAGCAGGTGGGACCAAGCAGAAATTGGTGTCCAGGCTCCCAGTTTCACGACCAAGAACTCTCCAACTTTGCCACAACTTATTCTTTCCTATTCTCTCTCTCTCTCTCTCTCTCTCTCTCTCTCTCTCTCTCTCTCTCTCTCTCTCCCTCTCTCTGTCTCTCTCTGATTCTTTGTCTCTGTCTGTCTTTTTAAAATATTTATTTAGAATTTTATTTTTCTCCAATTATATGTAAAAACAATTTTAACATTTATTTTAAAACTTTGAGTTCCAAATTATTTCTCTTCCTCTCTCCCTACCCCACCATCTTTGAGAAGGTAAGCAATTTGATATGTTACACATGTGTAGTCATGCAAAACACTTCCATAATAGTCATGATATGAAAGACTAACTATATTTTCCTCTATCCTACCCTGCCCCCCATTTATTTTATTCTCTCTTTCCTTTTACCCTGTCCCTCCTCAAAAGTATTTTGCTTCTGACTACCCCCATCCCCAATCTGCCCTTTCTTTTATCACCCCTCTTCTCTTATACCCTTCCCTGCTACTTTCCTATAAGGTAAGATAGATTTCTACAACCAATTGTGTGTGTGTTACTACCTCTTTGAGCCAATTCTGATGAGAGTAAGTCTCACTCACTCCCTCTCACCTACCCCCTCTTACCCTCCACTGTAAAAGCTTTTATTTGCCTCTTTTATGTGAGATAATTTATCCCATTGTACATCCCTTTCTCACCCCTTAATTTTATTTTTTAGATATTCCTTCATATTCAACACACACTAGTGCCCCCTGTCTATATATACTCCTAATCACAGTAATAATGAGAAACATCTTTGGAATTATGAATATCATCTTTCCATGTGTGAAAGTAAACAGCTTAACCTTAATAAATCCTTATGATTTGTCTTTCCTGTTTTCCTTTTTATGCTTCTCTTGAATCTTGCATTTGAAAGTCAAATTTTCTATTTAGCTCTGGTCTTTTTTCAAGAATGCATGAAATTCCTGTATCTCATCCATTTTCCCTGCTCCTGGATTATACTTTGTTTTGCTGAGTAGGTGATTCTTGATTGTAATCCTAACTCCTTTGCCCTCCAGAATATCAAATTTCAAGTCCTCTGATCCTTTAATGTAGAAGCTGCTAGATCTTGTGTTATCCTAATTGTGGCTCCATGACACTTGAATTGTTTCTTTCCAGCTGTTTGCAATATTTTCTCCTTAACCTGGGAACTCTGAAATTTGGCTATAATATTCCTGGGAGTTTTAATTTTGGGATCTCTTTTAGTAGGTGATTGGTGGATTCTTTCAATTTCTATTTTACCCTCTGGCTCTAGAAAATAAGATAATTTATAATACTATAATAAACAATATCTTTATATGTTATATAATAATAATAAGATAATTTCTTGAAAGATGATGTCTAGGCTCTTTTTTCATGACTTTCAGGTTGTCCAATAATTTTAAAATTATCTCTCCTGAATCAAATTTCCAGGTGAGGTGTTTTTCAAATGAGATTTTTATATTGTTTTCTATTTTTTCATTCTTTTGGTTTTGTTTGATAATTTCTTGATTTCTTATTAAGTCATTAGCTTCCATTTGCTCAGTTCTAATTATTCCCCCCAGAATTTATTGATTTATTTTTAGTTTTCAACATTCATTTCCACAAGATTTTGAGTTCCAAATTTCCCCCCATCTCTTTTCTACTCTCCACCCCAAGAAAGAGAGCATACTGAACACCTTTTCCCCCAGTCTGCCCTCTCTTCTATCCCTCCTATCCCTGCCTTTCCCCCTTACTTTCTTGTAGGGTAAGATGGATTTCTATACATCATTACCCATATATTTTATTTCCTGGTTGCATGTAAAAACAATTTTTAACATTTATTCTTAAAACTTTGAGTTACAGATTCTCTCCCTTCTTCCCTCCTCATTCACCCCCACTGGGAAGATAAGCAACTTAATACAGGCTATACATGTGTAGTTATACAAAACATTTCTATAGTAGTCATATTGTGAAAGACTAACTATATCTCCCTCCATCCTATCCTGCTCCCCCCCATTTATTCCATTCCTCCTTTGACCCAGTCCCTTTTCAAAAGTGTTTTCCTCAAACTACCCTCTCCCCTAATCTGCCCTCCCTTTTATCATACCACCCCCCCATCTTTTTTTAATTTGTAATTTTTTTTTTTTTGCTTTTTGGAGGGCAATTGCCCGATGTCACACAGCTAGTTTTGTATTAAGTGTCTGAGGCCAGATTTGAACTCAGGTCCTCCTGATCTAGGGCCAGTGCTCTATTCACTGTGCCACCTAGCCACCTCCCCCCACCCATCTTCTTCCCCTCTACTTTCCTGTAGGGTAAGATACCCAATTAAGTGTGTATGTTATTCCCTCCTTAAGACAAATCCAATGAGAGTAAGGTTGACTCATGCTCTTTTACCTCCTTCAGTTTTCTCTTGCCTCTTTTATGTGAGATAATTTACCCTATTTTATCTCTCCCTTTCTCCTTTTCCCAATATATTCCTCTCTCACTTCTTAATTTTATTTTTAAGATATCATTCCTTCATATTCAACTCACCCTGCATCCTCTGTCTATGTATACACACATACACCCACCTATACATACATATATATTACAAATGTCATCTTTACATGTAGGAATGTAAACAGGTCAATTTTAATAAGTTCCTTATGATTTCTTTTTCCTGTTTACCTTTTCATGCTTCTCTTGCTTCTTGCATTTGAAAGTCAAATTTTCTGTTCAACTGTGGTCTTTTCATCAAGAATGCTTGAAAATCCTCTATTTCATTGAATGACCATATTTTCCCCTGACATATTATACTCAGTTTTGCTCAATAGTTGATTTTTGGTTTTAATCCTAGCTCCTTTGACCTCCAGAATATCATATTCCAAACCCTTTGATCCCTTAATGTAGAAGCAAGATCTTGTGTTATCCTGATAATGTTTCCACAGTACTCAAATTGTTTCTTTCTGACTGCTTGCACTATTCTTTTACTTAACCTGGGAACTCTGGAATTTGGCTATAATATTCCTAGGAGTTTTCTTTTTGGGACCTTTTAAAGAGGTGACTGGTGAATTCTTTCAATTTCTATTTTACCCTCTGGTTCTAGAATATCAGGGCAGTTTTCCTTGATAATTTCTTGAAAGTTGATGTCGAGTCTCTTTTTTTGATCATGGCTTTCAGGTAGTCCAGTAATTTTTAAATTATCTTTTCTGGATCTGTTTTCTAGGTCAGTGGTTTTTCCAATGAGATATTTCACATTGCCTTTTATTTTTTCATTTTTTGGATCTGCTTTACAATATCTTAATTTCTCATAAAATCATTAGCCTCCATTTGCTCCAATCTAATTTTGAAGTAATTTTTTTTCAGTGAACTTTTGAACTTCCTTTTCCATTTGGCCAATTTTTTTAAGGCATGATTTTCCTCATTGGCTTTTTGAACCTCTTTTGTCATTTGAGTTAGTCTATTTGTTAAGGTGTTATTTTCTTCAGTAATTTTTTGGTCTCATTTAGCAAGCTTTTGACTCATTTTTTATGATTTTATTGCATCACTTTCATTTCTCTTTTTCTCTTCCAAAGTTTTACTCTACTATTCTTACTTGATTTTCAAAATCCATGGCCTGCAACCAGTTCATATTTTTTAGAGGCTTTTGATACAGGAGTTTTGACTTCCTTGTCTTCTTCTGGTTCTATATTTTGATCTTCTTTGTCACCAAAGAATGATTCTATAGTCTGATTTCTCTTCCTCTGTTTGCTCATTTTGCCAGCCAATTACTTGACTTTTGAGCCCTTTGCCTCAGTAGAACTCTGCTTCCAGAGTGGAGAGAGCTGTGTCCCAAATTTCTGAGGTTTTGCGTAGCTGTTGTCAGAACTTCATCTAGACACCTGCCTCATAACAGTGAGGAGGATGCCCTCTCAACAGTGACCACAAGCTCCACCATGCTAATGCTCTTCACCCCAGGACCACCACCCAAGACTTTGACCTAGATTCAAGAAGGGCAATACAAGAGAATTCTGCCTCAGTGCCGTCAAAGAGATTCCTGCAATTGCCCTCTAATCATCTAGTTATTTTCTTCAGCATTTTTGGGGGGCTTCCTTAAGCAAGCTGTTGACTCATTTTTTATGATTTTTTAAAAAAATTCTTTTTTTAATTAAAAACTAATTTGTTTGTTTACTTTTGGTTTACAGGATTCAATTCCACAATTCTTTGAGTTTCACATTTTGTCCTCCTCCTTCCCCTCCCCCGCCATGGCGGCATATAGTCAAGTATAGGATCTGTAAATATTTTCACATTATATATTAGTCAGGTTATAAAGACAGATTGTATCAGATGGAAAGAGAAATGGTAAAAAGGACATAAAACCAAACAATAAAAGGAAAAATATCAGGTATTTTGCTTCCATCTGGATATAAACTCAGTTCTTTCTAGTTTTTTCTCTGGATGCACACATTTCTCTCCATCGTGGGTCTTTTGGGATTGACTTATATCACTGCATTGCTGAGAAGAGATGAGTCTATCAAAGTTGGTCATCACACATACGTTGTGTTTGTAATTCAAATTTCTCCTGGTTCTACTCTTCTCACTCAGCATCAGTTCATTTAAGCCTCTCCAGGTAAATATGAAGTCCATCTGCTCCTTGTTTCTTATAGCACAATAGTATTCCATAACATGCATATACCACAACTTGTTTAGCCATTCCCCAATTGATGGGCACCCCCTTAATGTCCAATTCTTTGCCACCACAAAAAGAGCTGCTATAAACATTTTTGTACATATGGGTCTTCCTCCCACTTCTATGATCTCTTTGGGATATAACCCTAGGAGTGTTATTGCTGGGTCAAAGGATATGAAAGTATTTATAGCCCTTTGGGCATAATTCCAGATTGCTCTCCAGAAAGGCTGGATCAGTTCACAGCTCCACCAGCAATGCATTAGTGTTCCAATTTGCCCAATCCTCTCCAGCATTTGTCATTTTCCTGTTTTGTCATCTTAGCCAATCTGACTGGTGAGATGTGGTACCTCAGAGTTGTTTTGATTTGCATTTCTCTAATCAATAGTCATTAAGAGCATTTCTTCATTTGCTTATAGATATTTTTAATTTCTTTCTCTGAAAATTGCCTGTTCATATCCTTTGACCATTTATCAATTGGGGAATGACTTGTTTTCTTATAAATTTGACTCAATTCTCTGTATATTTTAGAAATGAGTCCTTTGTCAGAGACATAGGTGGTAAAGATTCCCAATTTCCTAACTCCCTCTTAATCTTGGTTAAATTGGCTTTGTTTGTAAAGAAGCTTTTCAATTTCATGTAGTCAAAATTATCCATTTTACATTTTATAATGTTCTCTAATTCTTATTTAGTCATAAAATCTTTCCCTCTCCACAAATCTGATAGGTAAACTATTCCTTGTTTTTTGAGACTGCTTACAGTATCAACATTTATACCTAGGTTATGCACCCATTTAGACTTTATTTTGGTATATGGTGTTAGATAATGGTCTATGCCCAGTTTCTGCCATACTATATTTCAGTTTTCCCAGCAGTTTTGTGAAATAGTGAGTTCTTATCCCCAAAGCTAGGGTCTTTGCGTTTATCAAACAATAGATTACTATAGTTGTTGACTTCTGAATCTTGTGTGCCTAATCTATTCCATTGACCTACTCCTCTATTCCTCAGCCAGTACCAAGTAGTTTTGATGACTGCTGCTTTATAACACAGATTGAAATCTGGTATAGCTAGTCCACCTTCCCTAGCATTTCTTTTCATTAATTCCCTTTATATTCTGGACCGTTTATTCTTCCAGATGAATTTTGTTACTATTTTTTCTAGCTCTATAAAGTAGTTTTTTGGTAAATTAATTGGTATGGCACTAAATATATAATTTAATTTAGGTAAAATTGTCATTTTTATTATATTATCTTGACCCAGCCATGAGCAATTGATATTTTCCCAATTAGTTAAATCTGACTCTATTTGTGTGAAAAGTGTTTTGTAGTTGTGGTCATATAGGTCCTGGGTTAGTTTTGGCAGGTAGATTCCCAAATATTTTATAATGTCTACAGTAATTTTAAATGGGATTTCTCTTTCTATCTATTGCTGTTGAATTTCATTGGAAATATATAGGAATGCTGAGGATTCATGTGGGTTTATTTTATATCCTGCAACTTTGCCAAATTTATTTATTGTCTCAAGTAGTTTTTTATTTGATTCTCTAGGATTCTCTAAATATATCATCATATCACCTGCAAAGAGTGATAGCTTAGTCTCTTCTTTGCCTGATTTGATTCCTTTGATTTCTTTTTCTTCTCTAATTGTTACTGCTAACATTTCTAGTACCAGATTGAATAAGAGGGGTGATAGTGGACACCCTTGTTTCACCTATGATCTTATGGGAAATGCTTCTAGCTTCTCCCCATTACATATAATATTTTCTGATGGCAATAGATGCTACCTATTATTTTAAGGAAGGCTCCATTTATTCCTATACTTTCTAATGTTTTTGATAGGAATGGATGTTGTATTTTTTCAAAAGCCTTTTCTGCATCTATTGAGATGATCATGTGGTTTCTGCTAGTTTCATTGTTGATATGATCAATTATACTGATGGTTTTCCTAATATTAAAACATCCTTGCATTCCTGGAATAAATATTACATGATCAAAGTGTATTATTCTTGAGATAATTTGCTATAGTCTTTTTGCTAGTATTTTATTTAGAATTTTTGCATCTATATTCATGAGGGAGATTGGTCTATAATTTTCTTTCTCTGTTTTATCTCTTCCTGATTTAGGTATCAGTACCATATTTGTGTCATAAAAAAATTTGGTAGGACTAATTTTCTCAAATAGTTTATGGAGTATTGGAATCAATTGTTCTTTAAATATTTTATAGAATTCACTAGTACATCCATCTGGCCCTGGAGATTTTTTCCTAGGGAGGTGACTGATGGTTTGTTCAATTTCTTTTTCTGAGATGGGATTATTTAAGTAATTTACTTCCTTTTCAGTTAATCTGGGCAACTTGTATTTTGTAAATATTCTTCCATTTCCCTAAGATTGTCAAATTTTACGTGCATACAATTGGGAAAAATAATTCCTAATTATTATTTTGATTTCTTCATTAGAGGTAGATTCACCCTTTTCATTTTTGATACTCATAATTTGGTTTTCTTTTTTTTTTTATAGTACTGATTAAGGTCTATCAATTTTTTTTAATAAAACCAGCTCTTAGTTTTATTTATTAATTCAATCATTTTCTTTACTTCAATTTTATTAATCTCTCCTTTGGTTTTCAATATTTCTAATTTAGTATTTAATTGGGGATTTTCAACTTTTTCTTTTTCTAGGTTTTTTAATTGCATGTCCAATTCATTGACCTCCCTTTTCTCTAATTTAATCATGTATGCACTCAGGGGTATAAAACTTCCCCTAAGAACTGCCTTTAATGCATTCCACAAATTTTGGTATGTTGTCTCATTATTATCATTCTCTTGAATGAAATTACTGATTGTTTCTATAATTTCTTGTTTTACCGACTCATTCTTTAGGATTAAATTGTTTAATTTACAATTAGCTTTTTGTCTGTCTTTCCATGGCCCTTTCTTGCATATAATTTTTATTGCATCATGATCTGAGAAGGATGCATTTAATATTTCTGCCTTACTGCATAGAATTGTGAGGTTTTTATGCCCTAGAACGTGGTCAGTTTTTGAGTATATGCCATGAACTGCTGAGAAGAAAGTATATTCCTTTTTATCCCCATTCAGTTTTCTCTAGAGATCTATCATACCTATCCTCTCTAAAATTCTGTTTACCTCCTTCTTTCTCATTTATTTTGAGGTTGGCTTTATCAAGTTCAGAGAGGGGGAGATTAAGGTCTCCCACTAGTATAGTTTTGCTATTTATTTCTTCCTCTAATTCCTTTACCTTCTCCTCTAGGAATTTGGATGCTATACCACTTGATGCATATATGTTAAGTAATGATATTGCTTCATTCTCGATGGTGCCTTTTAACAGGATATAGTTTCCTTCCTTATCTCTTTTAATTAGGTCACTTTTTGCTTTTGCTTTATCTGAGATAAGGATTGCTACCCCTGCTTTTTATACTTTAGCTGAGGCATGATATATTTTACTCCAGCCTTTTACCTTTACCCTGTGTGTATCCCTCTGCTTCAGATGTGTTTCTTGTAAACAGCATATTGTAGGATTATGATTTCTAATCCATTTTGCTATCTGCCTCCGTTTTATGGGAGAGTTCATTCCATTCGCATTTACAGTTATGATTGTTATCTGTTTCTTTCCCTCCATCCTCTTCCCTCCCCTGTTAATGCTCATATTTCCCCCCCTTTTCCCTTCTCCCCCTTAATAGTTTTCCTTTTGTCCACTCCCTCCCTCAGTATTCCCTTATCAGCCCCCTTCCCTTTTCCTCCCCTTTCCCCTTACTTCTTCCTTCCCTACTAACCACCACCACCCCCTTTTATAGCCCTTTCCCCCTCCTACTGTCTGTAGGATTTTTTTATACTTAATGAAGTATGTTATTTCTTCTTCGCACCAAGAGTGACAGGAACAAGTCTCATGCGAAGCTCTTCTCCCTCCCCTCTTTCCCTCTAAAATGATATTTTTTGCCTTTCTTCTCCATAGAGTCCTATGCTTAACTGGTTGTTATTCCTTCCTTGTACCAGAACCAGTGAGGGAAAAGCTCATATGATTCTCATCTCCCTCCCTTCTTTTCCTCTGCTATACTGTTTTTGTGCCTCTTTGTGTGGCATAATTTACCCTTTTCCACTTCATTCATTCCTCTTCTTCCATTGCAGTCCCTTTGTAGCCCTTAATAAGATTTTTTTAAATCATCATTTTGTGTATTTTGTACTCATACCTTCTACTTGTCCATAACCAGTTTACTGTTATAAAATAGCAGGGTGTGTGTGTGTGTGTGTTTTCCTTGTTTACCTTTCTATGTCATTGTTGCATCTCGTAATTGGAGGTTGAATTTTCCATTGAGTTCTGGCTTTTTTATCAGGAAGGTCTGGAACTCTGTTATCATTGAATGACCATCTCTTTGCCTGGAAGAATATGCTCAGTCTCACTGGGTATGTGATCCTTGCTTGTAACCTGAGCTCTTTTGCCTTCTGGAAAATTGTATTCCATTGCCTCTGATTTTTCAGTGTAGAGGCTGCTAAATCCTGTGCGATCCTCACTGTGGACCCTCGATATTTGAATTGTTTCTTTCTGGCCGCTTGAAGTATTTTCTCTTTTATCTGCTAGTTTTGGAGTTTGGCCACAACATTTCGAGGACTTTTCAGTTTGGGATCTCTTACAGCAGGTGTCCGGTGGATTCTGTCGATTTCTATTTTCCCCTCAGGTTCTAGTATCTCAGGGCAGTTTTCCTTAACGAGCTCTTGGAGAATGTTGTCCAGGCTCATTTTTGCATCATGATTTTCTGGTAGGCCTATGATTCTCAGATTATCTCTCCTGGATCTGTTTTCCAGGTGAGTTATTTTTCCATTGAGGTATTTTACCTCTTTTTCTAATTTTTCATTCTTGTTGTTTTGTTTGACTAATTCTTGGTCCTTATAGAGTTATTTGTTTCAATTTGGTTGATTCTAGTTTTTAGCAAATCACTTTCCTTGGTTAATTTTTGGAGCTCCTTTTCCATTTCATGCACTTTTCTTTTTAGAGAGATGTTTTCTTCATTATAATGTTTTTCTAATTCTGCAATTTTGGTTTTGAGAGAATTATTCCTTTTGTCTTCTATCTCTATCATTCAGTTTTCAAAGTTCCTTTTGATCTCGTCTAGGAGAGCTTTCTGTGCTTGGGACCCATTCCCTGTTGATGTTTCAGCTGTGAGTGTGGAGTCCACTTTGTCTCCCTCTGAGTTTGGTTCCTCCCTCCGAGGATGGTAGGACTCCAGAGTCTTTGTAGTCTGCTTTCTACCCATTTTGAGGCAGGGCCCTAGCCACACCCTTCCTCTAGGGATCCCAAACTTTTACTGTAGAGGGTTTTGCCCTGGGGCATTACTTACTATGTTTTCAGGGTCAGAGAAGGGCGGGGTTGTAGCAGGCAAGGTTCACTCTATCATCCTGGTCTTTGGAGGTCCTGATAGGGGCTTTTTTTTTTTATTAACTTCTGGGCTATAAAGTGGTAGCCCCAGGAGTATTTGCTGTCCTTGCTCTTTCCAGTCCCAGCCCTTTGGTGATAGGCCTGGTAGTGGCCCTTGTGGTTGGTGGGACGACTTGCCCTCCAAGTTGATCAGGGCTCTTCTGGGCCTGCCTCTGTGGGCCATGCTTTCCGGGCCTTCCTCCTTTTATGATTTTTTTTTTTTTTGCATCACTGTCATTTCTCTTCCTAGTTTTTCCTCTACTTCTCTTACTTCATTTTCCAAATCCTTTTTTCAGCTCTTCCATGACTTGAGACCAATTTATATTTTTCTTGGAGGCTTTGGATGTAGGAGCTTTGACTTTGTTTTCTTTTGATTGTGTGTTTTGATTTTTCTTGTCACCAAAGTAAGGTTCTATAGTCAGAGGTGTTTTTTTCTTTGTTATTTGCTCATTTTCCCAGCCTATTATTTGACTTTTTTACTCTTTGTTAAGATAAGGCTCTTCTTCCAGTGTGGGCAGTGTACTGTCCCAAGCTTCAGGTGTTTTGTGTAGCTTTTTTCAGAGATACTTCTAGGGACTTGTAAGTTTTCAGTTCTTCCAAGGTTTTATGATCTAAGGAGAGGTGTTTACTCCTCTTCTGTTCTGTGCTCTGATAAATGAGTGACCACAAGCACTCTTTTCTGCTTTGGAACTACAGTAGGGCTCCCTCTCCATTGCTGCCTCAAGCTTTGCTATGCTAGGGCTCCTCCTCATCCCAGGACTGCCACCAAGGACTGCTGCCCAGATCCAAGTATGGGTAAAATAATAGAGTCCTACTCAGTGCTAGCAAAGAGATCTCTGTCTTCTCTTTCTGACCCTTACTGTCTGTGGACTGAGAGCTCCAGAAGCAGTTGGTGCCACTGCTGTGGCCACTGCTAATTTAGTCACTCCCAAGTCCTGCTCTTGGTTTGCTGGGGCTGGGGTTGTGCTAATGTGGCCTGTGCTGGACTGTGCTCCTCTCTCATGCAGTTCCCACAGATCTTTTCTGCTAACCTTCTAAGTTATCTTTGGCATCTGTGGGCTGAGAAGTCTGGAAGCTGCCACTGCTGCCAGTGATTCAGTCCAGTATGGCCTGCTTTATATTTGCTGGGGCTGGTCTGCACTGGACTGTGCTCCTCTCTCAGCATGGTGCATCAGACCTTTCCTGTTGACCTTCCAGGTTGTCTTGGGATGGAAATTTGTTTCACTCAGTCTTTTTGTGTGTTCTGATACTCTAGAATTTGTTTAGAGTCATTTTTAAAAGAGGTATTTGGAGGGTTTTGGGGGAGAGCTCAGGGGAATTCCTGCTTTTACTCAGCCATGTTAGCTGTATCCCCCATCTCTTTGTAAAAAAGGGATAGTGTTTCCCTTTTGTTTTTAAATGTCAGAGATCTCTTCCCAAATTTCCACCTGTGCTGACATTAATTACACATTAGGAGAAAGATGTCTATTTCTCCTTTTGTCTCTTCCTCCATGAAATGAACAGGAAACAGGAAACAAAAGCATGACATAGTTCAACTGGAGATTAGAGAATCTTTGAGGTAATCTCCCCAGTGAGGATTGAGAAGCCCAGAAGCCAGGCATCCCTGGCAGCTAAGCCTCACAAACATAGCAGTCAGCTTTCAATCATTTCTATTCTTTCTACCGCTTATGATTGCTACCCATCACATTACTATGCAAAAGTATCCTTCTAGAGTCACAGAGGAGGAAGAGAGTAGGCATCCAGAAATCAGATGTCCATTCTTGCCCCTGTCTTACCACGCTTTATCTCTATAGTACACATGATGGAATCTCTTCTAGTTTCTCCTTCCCAGAAATCTGAATATCAAATTAAAAAAAGTTACTGAACTGGTGAATTCTACAATGATGTAGCCATTTATAGTCTGATATCTCTAGGGCAATGTTTGCCAGGTAGTATCTCAGGTGACAGTATATATCTAACAACATATCAAACCAACCCATCTCCAACTTTTAGAGAAATAATTCTATTGTGCTATTTGGCAAAATCACCTAATCTCCAAGTCTCAGTTTCCTTGTCTGTTGCATGAGAGGTCTTGACTTCCAGCCCTAACCTTTGTTATGTTTATGCAAGTGGAAAACTAAATATGCTTTTTATACTATTGAGAATATTTCAGAAATACATACATTTCACGTGCCAAAGGATAACTGATGGAAGAGTTTATGCTGAAATTAAGAAAATAGATGACAATGATACTTTGATTCATAATTCTCAAAAGATTAGAGTTTTCTGGATATTTCCAATCCTTTCTGATTTAAATTTGGAAATGTTTCTCTTTTGGCACCTGAGGATTTCTGATTACGGTTTAAGAAAAACTAAGAGATTTGAGCCTTCATGGAAATGTAATTAAATCTAATCTCATCACTGAGTTTTAAATCTGATTTTTAAAAAAAATCTGATGCTGTCTGCAAAATTTATGCCATTTCCTTAAGAATGGGGTCTGGTGGACTTGCTCTACATCATCTATAATTTAATAGACAAGTTTAGAGATTAACTGATGAGGTCAGCATAATTAATAATAACCCACCTAAAATTATCAGATGTGGAATACCAATCTAGGTTTTCCTGACCCCAAACCCAACACTATTCATGAGCTTACTAACGAGGCTGCCTCTAATCATAACCAATGGCTCTTGACTCATAATGACTATTGATCCCAAGGTTTTATGTCTAACCCAAAATTACTCGAAGCTCCCTTGGAAAGAGTTTCTTGGTGAACGTTTTCTTTAAATTTTTAAAGTGCTAAAAGTTTTCCAAAGATATTTTAGAGCCTTCTTTATAAATTTTCATTTGGATTTCTCTTAAAATTCCATCTAAACTTTCATTTTCACATATTTGTCTCTGAGATACACATATACATGACATTAATTTGATTAATGATGTACTCCTTCTTACCCCTACATTTGAATGGAAGGACCAGGATGTTGACAAAGGTTTTGAGGTTATAAACAGGCATGCTAATTACATTCATATTTCTAAACACTGAATATTTTCTAAGCAGGATTGATAGAAATCTGTTATTTGGGCTGTCATTTTAGAGTTCTTCAAATTGTTTCAGTAATAATGATGATGACGGCAATGGTGATAATGATGATAATTACTCTTGCTGTTGTTTTTATTTTTCTAGGCTCTGCCATTATGGCTATTTATGCCCAACCTCTTGGGGAGAATTTGGTTTGCCTCTTTTTTATAAGTAAGCAAGGTCATTATTTACACAGCTAATGTGAGCAGCATCTTTTTATTTTTCATTTTTATCCCATGTTTAATTTCATCAAGAAGTTGTGTTCATTTCTGATCATCTTGGGAAATGTTGTTTTTCTGTCTCCCTGCTGAAGCACTTTATATTTGAATCCTACTTTTATAAGAGTTTATTACTAATTCCCTGTAGAAACTCTGTGAGGTAGGCCAGTACAATTATCTGTCATTTTATGGCAGACCTATTAAATAATTTTCTCCATCCACCTGCCAAAGTAACATTGTCATTTCAGCATTCATTCTGGCCATAATAGCAGAGGCTGTGTTCAATATTATATCCTCAGGCATATGGTACTGAATAAACCTTATTACCTCTAAAGGTTTTTCTCATTTTATATGCATAATAATGCAACAGGAAAACAATAAAGGCAGAGAGACAGTATATAGAACTTCATGATTAAGTATTAAGCATAATTGAAAGGGAAGTTTTACAAAGTTTAGTTGACTTTCATTAAAAATCTGTACTGGAAATGTAACCACATGCAACTGAATATGTTTTCCTTGTTTCTTTGATCTCCATCCTGAAAAATGTAACCAGTAACTCTTGACATTTAAACACAAGCACATGTGTATAGAAGTTTAGTTTCATAAACAGTGCAATTATTTAATTCTCTAAGAGGCAATTTGGTTTACTGAAAAATGCTTATTGTAATTCTCTTGCCACTAGCTCATAGGATTCTTATGAAAAAAAAACATATAAGTCATATAGAAATTCAGTTCAATTTAACAAGAATTCATTAAGGTCTTACTATGTGCAAGGTAATATGTTAGGCATTGGAAATAGCAAGATAAAAAAAAAAATTGACCTATGCTTGCTGCCTTCAAGACATTACATTCTACCATAGGGGATATTATACATATACATAAATACACACATATGTGTATATATATATATGTATATTTGAATACAGGATGTTTTGAATAGAGAACATTAATGTAATACGCTTCCCCCAAAAGAAGATATGCTGGGGTATATACTAAGCTTCTGCGACTTTTGGAACTCAGCCTTTAGCTTTATCCCTTTTTGAATGGTAACTATATAATAACAATAATAATAGAACTTTGAGGTTTGTAAAAGAGCTTTTCAAATATTTCTCATTTCATCCTTAAAACCAGCCTGGGAGGGAGATAGGTAGTATTGTTGTCTCCCATTTTACAGATGAGGAAACCAAGGCTGACAGTAATTAATTGCTTTATATTCTTTATTTTACATATGGATATAGACTCAGTATCTAATGAATCTTAATAAGAATGGTGTTATAAAACCAGGAGATATTGTTTTATTATATATTTTAGCAAGAAAAACCTTTATCACTGTCCTAGTTTATGGTAGTCATTTGCTTGTGGTTTAAATGAAATATTCATGAAATGTCAGAGCAGGAAAGAACCTTAGAGGTCATCTAATCCAAACAATTTAATAAGAATGGTGGCTGAGGCAGAGAGAGGTGAAGTAGGTTGTCAAGGGGCATGGAGCTGAGACAATAACATGTCTCCTTTCTCCTGGTCCAGCTTTTTTCCATTTTTTTTGTTGGAGTAAATGCTAGAAAAAACAGACATATGCTTATCCTACATGGATACATTTTATATATATGGATACTTCATATATATATGTATATATATGTACACATACATATATATATATATATATATATATATGGATATTTTATATACGTGGGTATAATTTATAAACTTTTATGTGAAGAGAATCAATATAAATTGAATTGACAGAGTGCTGGTCTAATAATTAGGAGATCTGGAGTCTCTTCCAACTACTCTGTTTCATAGCAATTTGAAATTGCAGAAACTGCTTAACCTTAATCAGCCTCGTTTTTCTGCTATGTAAAGGATGATGATTTCAGTTTTATCTAACTTAACAGGGTGATTGTGAATATAGAATAAGATGATTCATATGCAAACACTTTGAAATTGATAAAATCCAAATGGAAGATCTCACTGGGAATTTCTGTGTTATCTGTAGTTTTCCTGATCATTTTGTCTCCAGTGTCCCCAGACAGGCCTTTATATCAGGGAGGTAAGTGGGGTAGATAAGAGGAAGAATATCTTATCATGAGCAACAAAACTAGTTTGGATATAGGAGAAGAAAACCCCTCTAAGCCCAGAGTGGCTATAGTCTTCCTTGGAATGCAGAAGTGAAGGGATAACGGAATAAGGTTTCTGGGAGGATGGAGAAGGAATTTGGGACAATAGTATAGGTTCAAATAAAAGAACTGGATGAACAGAAAACTTCAGAAAGCTAGAGAAGATAAGACTTAGAGGAGGCAGGATACACATCATCTTCAAATATCTTAAGATTAATTACAGAGAACAGGTATTAGATGTTTTTCTCTTTGGCTCCAAAGGACAAAAGTGAAAAAAATCACTGAATTTGGAATCCAATGACTTAGGTTCAAATCCAGAGGCTGCCTATTGTAAGACCGAGGGTAAGTCCTTTCCCCTCCTCTAAGCCTCCATTTTTTCATTTGCAGAGTACATGGTTTGGATGGGATGAATGCTAAAGTCTTCTAGTTCTAAGAAGAAAACAAAAATGAATATAAATTTCTGGAAAGTAAATTTGGATTCAATGTAAAAATAAATATCCTAAAATTAGATCAGTCTAAAAGTCAAATGGGCTGTCTTGGAAAGTATTAAGCCAGTTATAACTATATTCCACTAGAAGCTAGGTGACTAGCCTCTAAAAGATATGATAGAGTGGCTTCTCATTCAGGTAGGTGTTATACCAAATGTCTTCTGAGGTCTCTTTCAACTAGAAAATTCTATGAGTTTATTCTATGAACACATATACACATACACATATTATACAGAAGCTGTATAATAGATGTTATATATAAAGCTTATAAATATAAGACTAAGATCTTATGCAAACTTGAAGCTCAAAACACTAATATTGCCATCCTCAGTTATGGAGAATGATGTCATCACAGTATCACATGTATTCTTATCTACACAGAAGCTAGTATAAATGATCTATGTCTTGTGTCAAATGCAACAGTTGGAAAGGTAGATATGGCTAACAGGATGGTGGCACAAATATAACTACAATGTGGGTTAAAAAAGATTGGAGAAGCAGTCCCTGATTAAAGAGCTAGAAGACTTGACTATCTCTGGAATATGACTAAAAGGACATATTTTCTTTTAAGGGATAGTATGATGGGTGTATGCTGAGAACAAAGTAGAGTTAGGGAGGAAAATTATTTACCAAAGAAGGAGAGAAACCATGTATTATAAAGATGTGATCTATAGTCATAAAAAGCTGCCATTTTATTGACACAACAGCACTTATGATTGCAGAACACAGGAGAGCATAAAGGATCTTTTATGTTTCCATCATTAAAATTTGTGCCTTCCTCATGATATGGATATACCAGGCTTTTAAATTTTAATCCTATAGTTAAGATATGATCCGCTAGATGTGAGTGGATCCTCCAAGGTTGCAATTCTTGATTCATTTGTGCCTTCTCATCCTATGAGACTCTTGACCACACCCTGCCTTAAATCCTTCATAGAGAATACACTTGAAGTGCTGGAAGCCTTCTGATAGCTCTGGTAACACACCACAGGTAAAGTACTTTGATCCTGGTGTCCATCTGCTACATCTCCCTCTGCCTAATGGTCAGCCCACCATCTTTTGGAAGGGAGGTTTATAGTCTTAACTATGCCAAATGTTATCCATCTGCAGAGTACTAACATGAAATCAGGCATTACCATTTGGTTTTATCCAGTTGACTGCTACATTCTGTCCTTTCTACCTCAGTAACCTCTCTCATTTTCTCCTCCATTTTTCTATATACTCCTATCCTGATTCAGGCTCTCATTACCTAGTACCTGAACGACTATAATTAATCGCTAGTTGGACACTGCCTCCACCTCTCTCATCCGTCCTCGATTCCAGAACTAGAGAGAAGTTACCAATATGATATTCTCTATACTTGAGAACTATGGTTAGCTAAGTGGTACAGTGGATAGAGCACTGGGCCTAGAGTCAGGAAGACCTGAGTTCACATCCAGCCTCTTAAAAAAAAATCTTAAGTGACTTCCCATTGCCTACTGAATAGTGTAAACTCTTTGCCTTGAAATCTGAGGGAGGCCACAGTTTGGTCCCTTGCCCTCTTATCTAACTTCGTCTCACATGGCTCCACTTCTTAGGGTCTGATTCCTAACCAAATTGGATCATTTGTTTTATGCTATTCTTGTACTGATTTTCATTGCCTCTCTGACGTTTCTACTGCAATCCTCCATGCCTAGCATGGACTAACGCCTCCTCCAATCCCTTCTGTTTAAGTGTCTCCTATCTTTTAAGGTTCTATTCAAGGGAGCATCATCTTCCATGAAGCCTTTTCTGATAGCCTCAAGAAAAAAATCTTTACTGTTTCAAACTTTTAGAAATTCAGTAAGAGTTCTCCATTCACTCACTCATTCATTCAATAGATATTTATTAAATACTTATTATTTACAAGGCATTTAGCTAGGTGTCATAGGATAAAATGTGAACTATACATAAAGATGTACACTTACAGATAGATGTGTATGTGTAAACAAATACATGTATATGTCTATATGTATGCAAACATATGTGTAGATTTATCTACATATGCGATTGTGTATGTATATGTATACTCTATATATGCAGAGGTAAATATATACTGCATAAGCAATATGTGTGTATATCTCTATAGACACAGAGATATAGATAGCTATCATCTATATATAACACATTAAGGATTGCAAAACACTTTACTAATGTTATTTCTTTTGCCCTTCACACCAACTCTGGTTGTTGCATATTATTATTATCCTTGTTTTACAGATAAGGAAACTGAAGTTAGGGGAGGTTAAATGTCTTGCCCTGGGTCACACATATAGTGGGTGTCTGAGGCAGGATTTAAATTCAGGTCTTCTTGATTCCTGGTCCAGTGCTCTATCCACTGTTCTACTTATCTGCTTATGTTCATATATGCATTAACATGTTTTTCTGTCTGTCTGTCTATCTATCTATCTATCTATCTATCTATCTATCTATCTATCTATCTATCTCTGTCTGTCTGTCTGTCTGTCTATCTGTCTGCCTGTATATCTATCGACACCCTAATCTTATAATAGTCTCCTTTACATGTCAGGGCATATAAAGACCATTACCTTTCACTATGGGCTTAGGTTTGTTTCTATCTTTTTTGTCATCTATTTGGGAGAATAGAACAGGTTTGGAGTTACAAAATGGGAATTTCACACTCCAGAGCTGTTTGGTAGCTATTGAGTGAATAGATTTTATATGACTTATAAACAAGAGGTCTAAATTTCACACATTAGAAATAAAGGATAGGGAGTTCTCATTATAAATTATGGTAAAGTTTCTGGCTGAGGGACCTAAGCTATTGGACCATTAAGTTGAGTTAAAATGAAGATCAAGAGCCAGGATATTAGCTAAGTGGGATCACCTAACTCTGTGTCTCAATGAACATTTGAGGTAAAGATTGTCCTGCTTGACATGAGTATTGCCTAGTTAAGACTATGAAAAGGATCCAGTAGGTGACTCCAGAAGGATCAGTACTGGGACCTGTGATTTTATTATTTTAGGGAACTCCTAAGTGAGGAAACTACCTCTACCAGTGGAGATCAGAGACTAGAATCCACCTCAGCTTCTATTAAAGAAAAAAAGCAAAGAAATCTGCCTCATTCTACCTCTACCACCAGCCTCTCTCTTTGTCTCTCAGTCTCCATCTGTGTCTCTGTCTCTGTCTGTCTCAGCTGCTGGTGGCCTCATAGCTGAGCCAAGTACAATAGTTTCCCCTCCCCCCACAAAAAAAAGCATTGATAAAAGTCCTTGACTTTTAGATTGAAAGAGCATTGCAGAGAAAGCCAAAGACTCCCACCGGACTCAGAGGGAAGCTCCATAGCTTTGTGCCCAGGAGGGCAGTGCAGTGTCTGACAGAGACTGTGTGTTTCCCAATAAGCCCCTGTGTCTCAGGGAGGCAACATCAGTCAGAGCCATAGACTGAATATTTAGTGGAGAGCTGTGGTACAGTTTCTATGTGGTTTAGCAAAGCAGGATCTAGCAGAGATGGGGTTGAGGGGGAGGGGAGCAGGTACAGTGGAAGCAGTGTAATTATAACATTGGGAAACAACAGCTGCCCTGTAGTGTTAGACGTGTGAGTCGTCACTCCACCTAGGTACACTCCTAAATATTTATATCCTGTCCATATATATTCCCTATCAGTGTGCCTCTCCATGTTATTTCCTATGTGTGTCCACTCCTCCCACAGATGGTGTATGTATTTGTAGGAATACTGACCTCAGGTTTTGGAGGAAACGTTTCATCACTACTTTTTGTTTTACCATATTATTTTATTAAATGCCTTTGCTATGCATTATATCATTTGATTTTTAAAGGTAAACAGGTAAGGGTTTATGATCTGTTTTTAATGGATGTGAAGCATAGAATAATTTGATCCTGGGGTTGGAATACCTCAAAGACCCATTCTGTGAACTGGGAGGAGTTACTTTCAGTTATAACACCAAAGGGGAGTGTGTGTGTGTGTGTGTGTGTGTGTGTGTGTATGTGAGAGAGACAGAGAGACAGAGACAGAGAGAGAGACAGAGACAGAGAGAGAGACAGAGACAGAGAGAGACAGAGACAGAGAGGACAGAGGGAGAGAAAGGAGAGACAGAGACAGACAGATATACACAGAGAGAGAGAGAAAAAGACAGAGAGAGTGACAAAGACAGATTAAAAGATATGTACACATGACCAGTGATATACACTTTTATGTATCTATACATATACACACATACATACATACAAACACACATGCATATATATGTATATATTCTTCCCATATCACATTATATCTGGTAGTTATTATGAAAATATCTTTTAAGTCCCTGCGGCAATATGCTCCTTCAGGTCAGGGATTTTATCTTTTTTTCATCTTTATATCCCAAGCACCTAGTACCGTGCCTTATACATACAAATCTTGAACCTAGATGACTAATAAATGTTTGTTTAAATTGAATTGGAAATGTTTCCATTCTTTGATAACCAATATTTTTTAAGGTTCATTAAATTTCCTTAGGCAAAATCAAATAAAATATTGTTCTTCTATGGAAAATAAAAACCACATTAACTTGCAAACACACACACACATAAACATACATATGACAATGTTCCCTGAATTGTGCTAAGTTTCACAAGAGATAAAATAAAAATAACTGGAAATTTATATAATGCTTTAAATACTGACTAAGCTGTTTATTCTCTATTTCACTTCAATTTCACAGCAATCTTATTAAGCAGGTAGTGGAAGTATCATCATCATGTTACGGACAAGGAAACTGAGACTCAGAAAGGTGAACTGAATTGCCTAAGTCCCAGAGCTCCTAAATGTTCGAGCTGGGACTTTTAGCCTGGTTTCCTGATTTCCTGGTCAGTGGTCTTTCCCCACATCATACTAAGAATTAGGAGGGTTCCTGCTATCAAGTTCAGCATTAGATATGAATTGTTTGTGAACTTCAGAAAGCCAATTCTGTGTTTCACAAATGATTTCAATTCTTTTAAAGATCCAGTATTCTCTTTTCCCTCCAAGATGATAGATTGAAGTTCACTTTAAGGCAAGGACATATAAGTTAGCATCAGGCTGCTTATGTAGCAAATGAAGATGACAACAAAGATTTCATGTGAAACGAAAATTAGTTTTAGTAAAGCTGTGGGATCGGGACAGGTTTAACTTGTTTATTGCATGTTTAAGGAATGGTTTAGAAAGCATCTTCTTTGTGATATAACCATTTCAAGCAATGTGAAAAAAAGATGAGTAAGAATGGATTCCTTATGAGGAATATGCATTTTGTTCAGTTTCAGAACAAAGGTTTAAGAGATTTTGCAGGGCTTGCACACTTCTTGTAAAAAAATTTATTATATCATTAATCAGTAGATTTTTATTCTAGCTATAAACATGAGGTAAGCAATAGAATTTTACCTGGAAATTAAGCTCTGTGGGAATCAGCACAATCCAAGCAGTTGTTGTTTATAAATCAGAGTACAATGGGCAACTATTAAATCATAATTTTTCAACATATTACAATGTGAAGCATTGTTTGAATGATGCAATAGAAATATTTTTTTTAAAGTTTGGAAATATTTTAAAAGTAAGGGACATTCTTACTAGAGTAGCGCTTTTGAAAACCTTTGAATATGCAAAAAAAAAAAATTGGCTGTTAATCCCTTTAGTGGGAGAATGCTGTAATATCTCCTTTTGGGTTTTGAATCACAAAGACCTGACTTCAAATCCGACTTGGTTGACTGAGGACAAGACACTCAGGGTCTTTGAGAATCAGTTTTTTATCTGTAAAACAGGGATAATAATATCTATAATTCCTCTCTTATAGGACTGTTGTGAGTTGCAAATGAAAGAGAAAACTTTCTAAACCTTAAAGCATATATATATGCCAGCTATTAATCTTTATGATATGTAATTTGTGCATTCCTCAATTTATATTGGAAGAAAATCAGTTTTCTTTTTCTGACAATATCGTGTCTTCATCACGGTTTTAACAGAAAAAGACATTGGCTTCAGGGGGACGCAGTAAATATGGGGAAGAAAGAAGTGATAGTTCTGGTGATGAATAAACTAATAAGAGAAGGAATCAGAGATGCCCCTGAGCTCTCTATTTTGGTGAGTAGTATCTGTTGGGAGATGGTGTGACTCACATGGATTGTCAATTTCTTGAGAGAAGGGACTGTCAATTATTTTTATTTATATATCAAAATGCTTAGCACTGTGCTTTGCACACAGTAAGCATTTCACTAATGCTTTTCATTCATTCGTTCGTTTATGGTTATTCAGAAGCTAGGCAAGTGGAAGGATTGGGGGGTTGGGAGGGGTGCTATAAAACTCAGAGTTTTCAACATTTTGTGCTGGAGAGGCACCTGAAAATAATGTAAAAAGAAATGTTATTCATTTGCGCTATCACTATCTTCCTTTTCCTTGGTGTTTTTACTTTGAAGTTTGCTAGAGGGCAGGTGCAGAATGTGAAAGGTGTGAATAAGATACAAACCTCCTTCCCTGGCTTTGTAACAATCTACAGTAGGTTAGAATGGACAGTGTTTTGATGGCACAAAAAACACTGGGGAATCAGGTAGAATGTACATAGAATAGAGTTTCACCCTTCTTAACCTACTCAGGATCATGGAGGGCAGAGAGACCAGAGAGTCTATCTCTAGACTCTCTAGGCTAAGCAGCAGGATCCAGCTTTCTAAAAGAGAAGCACAGTTGGAACCACTTTCCTTGCTGGGGCAGGGACAGGGGTAGGAGGGAGGGATGTGGCAATTGCACACTGAGATCAAGTTATTTCTCTGGAACTGCCCATTGGTTCAGCAGTGGTGCTGTTTTTTAGCTTGTAGCTGTGTGTTTAGGAAACTCTCAGATTTTTTTAAAATTAAATTTTATGTTTATTTTTAGTTTGCATCCACAAAATTTTGAGTTACAAATTTTCTCCCCATCTTTCCCCTACCCACTACCCCAAAACAGAGATCCTACTGAATACCCCCTCCCCCAGTCTGCTCTCTCCTATATCCTCCCCCATTCCCCTTCGGACTTTCCATTAGACAAGATGGATCTCTATGCCACAGTGCCTGTATATATTATTTCCCAGTTGCAGGTAAATAATAATAATAATATATTTTTAAACATTTGATTTTAAAACTTTAAATTCCAGATTCTTTCCCTTTCTCCCTTGTCACCCACCCTTACTAGGAAGATAAGCAATTCAGTATAGGTTGTACATGTGTAGCTATGCAAAACATTTCCATAGTGGATATATTGTGAAAGACTGACTATATTTCACTCCATCCTGGGTTGCCCCCCCCCACTTGTTCTATTCTTTACTTTGACCTTGTCCCTTTTCAAAAGTGTGGCCATCTAACTTCCCTCCCCCACAACCTGCCCTCCCCTCCATCATTCCATCTCTCATCCTCTTCCACCCTACTCTCCTGTAGGGTGAGATACCCTATTTAGTGTATATGTCATTCCCTCCCTAAGCCAAATTCAATGAGAGCAAGGTTGACTCATTCCCTTTTGCCTTCCCATTCTTCCCCTCCATTGTAACAGTTTTCCCTTGCCTCTTCTGTAGGAGATAATCTGCCCCATTCTGTCTCTTCCCATATCCTCTCATTATATTCCTCTCTCACTTCTCAATTATACCTTTTAATTATCATCCCTTCCTATTCAATTGGTCCTGTGTCCTCCTTCTACATATACCTATACACATATATACACACACTTATATATATTCATACCCCCATATAATCTCCTATATAGATATATATGTATGTATGCATATATCTATCTTTCTTTCTATCTCTATCTATCTATCTATCTATCTATCTATCTATCATCTATCTATCTATCTATCTATCTATCTATCTATCTATCTATCTATCTATCTATCATCTATCTACCTATCTATCATCTATCTGTCTACCTATCTATTTACATTTATATTCCCTTTAACTATTCTAATACTGAGAAAAGTTTCATAAGTTACAATGATGATTTTTCCATGTAGAAATATAAATAGTTCAAATTTGATAACTTCCTTATGGTTTCTTTTCCCTGTTTACCTTCTCATGCTTCTCTTGCTTCTTGTATCTGAATGTTGGATTTTCTATTAAACTCTGTTTTTTTCATCATGAATGCTTGAAAGTGCTCTGTTTCATTGAATAACCATATTTTCCCCTGAAACATAATACCCAGTTTTGCTGGGTAGGTGATTCTTGGTTTTAATCCCATCTCCTTTGACCTCTGGAATATCATATTCCAAGCCCTTTAGATCCCTCAGTGTAGAAGCTGCCTGGTCCTGAATTATCCTGATTGTATTTCCACAATATTGAAATTGTTTCTTCCTGGCTGCTTGTAATATTTTCTCCTTAATCTGGGAACTCGTGATTCTGGCTATAATATTCCTAGCAGTTTTCTTTTTGGGATCTTTTCCAGGAAGTGATTGATGGATTCTTTAAATCTCTATTTTGCCATCTGGTTCTGTAGCAGCAAGCACCCCAGCACCCTCAGGGTGGCTGCCAACACAGGTTCTTAGATCTGCTTTTCTAAAGAAAGCAACTCAAAATGGGTTAACAAACTTGCTTTAATCAATCAAACATATCATTTACCTAGTTCAGGGGGGAAAGTTCAGCACTCCGAACTTCAGAGTATACAGACAGAAACATTTCAAGCAGAGAGGCCTCCAACTCCAACCATTACATCCAGACCAAATCACAGTTACCAGAAAGGGAAGCATCATCATCTGGGTTTTTCAAAGCCAGGGGGCTCTCAACGGCTGCCCAAGAGTCTCATCTGGTCAAATCACAAAACACTTCTCAAAGTGAGTCCCAAAACAAAGTCTCACACCAGGGATTATATAGTCTTCTCCTGGGTCAGAGAAGGTAACAACCCTCTTGACCCACTGCCCAATCACAAAGCACCAAAGTGTTGGTGTTCCTGAAAAACAAGCCTCCCACCACAGGCTCCAGGTACACTTAACCTAGGGGCAGGGAAGATCTTAAAAATTACATTACTATAACAGGTTCTAAAACATCAGGGTAGTTTTCCTTGAGAATTTCTTGAAGGATGATTTCTAGGTTCTCTTTTTGATCATGGCTTTCATGTAGTCCAAAAAAATTTAAATTATCTCTCCTGGATCTATTTTCCAGGTCAATGGTTTTCCCAATGAAATATTTCACATTGCCTTCTATTTTTTTCATTTGTTTGGGTCTGTTTAATAGTATCTTGATTTCTCATAAAGTCACTAGCCTTCTTTTGCACCAATCTAATTCTGAAGGAATGATTCTCTTCAGTGAGCTTTTTATTTTTTTTTTTTAAGCAATTGGGGTTAAGTAACTTGCTCAAAATTACAAGGCCAGTTATTTCTGGGTGTGGTGCTAAGTATCAGAGCCTGGATTCAATCCCAGGTCATCCTGACACTGGGGCCAGTGCTCTTACTCACTGTGCCAACTAACCACCCCTAAGTAATTGGAGTTAAGTAACTTGCTCAAGGTTACATGGCCAGGTATTTCTGGGTGGGTGCTAATTGTCTGAGTCTGGATTCGATTCTAGGTCATCCCGACTCTGGGGCCGGTGCTCTTACTCGCTGTGCTACCTGGCTGCCCCCAGTGAGCTTTTGAGATTATTTTTCCATCTGGCCAATTCTGCTTTATAAGGCATTCTTCTCCTTATTGGATTTTTGAGCCTCTTTTGCCATTTGAGTTAGTCTATTTTTTAAGGTGTTATTTTCTTCACTCAGGTTGTTGACTCACTTTCCATGATTTTCTTACATCATTCTCATTTCTCTTCCCAATTTTTCCTCCACTTCTCTTACCTGGTTTTCAAAATCCTTCTTAAGCTCCTCTATGGGCTGCAACAAGGTCATATTTTTTTTTTTTAAGCAATCGGGGTTAAGTAACTTGCTCAAGGTTACACGGCCAGGTGTTTCTGGGTGGGTGCTAAGTGTCTGAGCCCAGGATTCGATCTCCAGGTCTTCTCAACACTGGAGCCGGTGCTCTTACTCACTGTGCTACCTGGCCGCCCCAAGGTCAATTTTTTCTTGGAAGCTTTTGGTTCAGGAGTTCTGACTTCGTTGTTTTCCTCCTGTTCCATGCTTTCATCCTTTATGTCCCCCAAAAGGAGTCCAAAGTCGGATTTCTGTGCTTGCTTTGCTTCCTCTGCTTGCTCATGTTGCCACTCAATTACTTGACTTTTGAGCTTTTTGCCACAGTAGAACTCTGCTTCCAGAGAGGAGAGCTTTTCCTCAAATCACTAGGGTTATCTCAGCTGCCAGAGATATTAGTTTGCTGCCCTCTCTGAAGCCTCCACAAGTTCTGGCTCACTGGTCACACACCCTAGGACCTCCACCCTTGACAGTGATTCAGATCCAAGCAGGTTAAAGCAAGAGCAATTACCCCTCAGACTGGTCCTTGGTCCCCCTACAATCTGCAGGCCAGGAGCTCTGAAGCAGCCATACAGCAGCGGCCTCAGCCACTTCTCCCTCTGGGGGAAGAGGCCAGACTACACTCCTGGACTCCCTGTTCCCAAAGTCCACACTGACCTCTCACTTTGTCTTTGGCATTTATGGGTTGATAATTCTGGAAACCACCACAGTTGCTTGTTATCCACTCTCAAAACTCTAAGATCTTTTAGTGCCTTTGGCTTGTGGATGCCCATTCATCTAGGGCAGTCTGCCTGGGGTTTTTCCCTGTCTACTTTCCTGGGTGAGTTTCCTTTAACAAACTAAGGAAAGTGCCACTGTGATTAGTTTCAGGGCAGATAGTATTTTCTTTGTACAGATATTTCTTATGGATAGTAGGACCCTTCTGGTGTTGGTCTGTGGGCTAAGATCCCTGTCAGGTGCAGGCAGTGATGAAACAAGATAGACTCTTTCTCAGTGAGCCTATGGCTAACTAATCATGGGTTTTATGTGTAATGGGAATGTAAATTTTAAAAATCTTCCCTGTCCCTAGGCTAAAGTGCACCTGGAGCCTGGGGTGGGAGGCTTGCTTTTCAGTAGATACTTCTTGATTGGACAGTGAGTCAATAAGGTTGCTACATTCTCTGAGCCAGGAGAAGGCTATATAAGCCCTGATGTGTAGCTTTGTTTTGGTGCTCACTTTGAGAAATGTTCTGTGATTTGATCAGATGAAATTCTGGGAAGCCATTTTCCAGGGTCCCCTGGCTTTGAAAGACCCAGATATTGATTTGGTATGGATATAATGGTTGGACAGTTTGGAAAACTGTCTACTTTATCTGTTTCTCTGTCTTTATAATTCTGTCTGTATAAAATTCGGGTTGCTGACCTTTTTCCCCTGAACTAGGTAAACGATACATGTTTGACTGATTAAAGTAACCTTGTTAACCCATTTTGAGTTGCTTACCTTTAACAAAGCAGATCCAAGAACCTGTGCTGGCAGCAACCCTGGGGACGCTGGGGTGCTTGCTGCTACATTATGAAGCACCCTCTGTTCCTGTCTTAGAGACACAACTGTAGCTCTCCCCTCATGGGAAGAGGGTGAGAATTATAGGAATCATGGGACTAGAGCTTGAAGGGACCTTAGAGATTTTTCAGTCTTCAAATCAATAGAATCTAAGATGAAATGGACCTTAGACTGTAGCATATTGGTAGATAATACTCTCACCTTTGTTTGAAGAAGTCTAACAAGAAAGAACTCATCACTTTTTGTGGCAGTCCATACTGATTTCAGGCAGGTCTAATTGTTAGGAAGTCTTTTCTTTTTTTTTTAATTTAAATTTATTTATTTACTTTTAGTTTACAACATTCAGTTCCACAATCCCTTGAGTTTCAAACTCCCCCCCCTTCCCCTATACCCCATGGTGGCATGCAATCAAATATAGGATCTCCAAATACCTTCACATTAAACATTAGTCAAGTTGTAAAGAAGGATTATAACCAATGGAGTGAACAGTGAGAAAGAAGAAACAAAACAAAAGAAAACAAAAAGAGCAAGTACTTTGCTTCAATCTGCATTCAGATTCTGTAGCTCTTTTTCTGGATGTGGATAACTCTTGCCATCATGAGTCTTTTGGAGTTGTTTTATAACCTTACATTGCTGAGAGGAGCCCAGTCTATCGAAGTTAGTCATCACACATATGATGTGTCTGTAATTGTGTACAAATTTCTACTGGTTCTGCTCTTCTCACTCAACGTCATTTTATATAAGTCTCTCCAAGTTATTTTGAAGTCCATCTGCTTCTCATTTCTTATAGCACAATAGTATTCCATTACATTCATATACCACAACTTGTTTAGCCATTTCCCAGATGACGGGCATCCCCTTGATTTCCAATTTTTTGCCACCACAAAAAGAGCTGCTATGCATATTTTTGTACATATGGGTCCTTTTCCCATTTTTATGATATCTTTGGGATACAACCCTAGGAGTGGTATTGTTGGGTCAAAGGGATTATTTGTAGCCCTTTGGGCATAGTTCTAGATTGCTCTCCAGAATGGTTGAATCAGTTCACAACTCCACCAACAGTGCATTAGTATTCCAATTTTTCCATATCCTCTCCAGCATTTATCAATTCTTTTCTTTATATCCAACCTAAAACTTCTTTCTCTGGTCATTGCTCCTACCTCTTGCCATTTGAGGGAAGGAGACCAAGTCTAATTCTTCTTTCACATAACAAACATTGCTTCAAATACTTGAAGCTACCCCTTTTTTCTCCATTAGTCATTTCTTCTTCAGGCTCAACATCACCAGTTCATTCAAACAACACTCATATAACCTGATCATGAAACTTGTCCAAATCTTGGTCATCTTCACCTGGTATCTTTCTTCTGGTGTCATCTTCATTTGTTGTCTATCATTGCAATATCTTTCTTAAATTGTGGCACAAAGAACTAAGAAAATACTCATGACTAGGGCAGGGACATTATCTACTTATTCCTTTATGCCTCTCTAATTACATTATATTACATTGTTTATTTATTATATTACAATTACATATACATTATTGTTATTTTTTAAACTGCAGTATCACACTGTTGACTAATATTGAACTTGTAGTCCACATAAATCTCCAGATCTTTATCAGAAAAAATGTTATCTAGAAACCCCTTCTTCATCTTGTCCTTTTGAAATTGATTTTCCCCCTCTCTGGAATCGAGGTATAAAGCTTTAATTTATTCCTATGAAATTTCACCTTATTATTATTATTATTATTATTATTATTATTATTTGGCCCAACACTTTTTCTAGTTTGTCAAGTACTGCTTAGATTCTGACTACATCACTCCTAGTTCTTTGTAATTACACTCTAACTATGCCTGGCATGTGCCATTAGAAACCACTTTCCAAGTTTATCAGACTTTTTGGGAAAGGTCATTCAGCCAGTTTCTGAGTCCATCTGTCTATCTTACAATTTGTCTACCTTATAATTTGTATTGTCCAGTTTATACTACTTCATAGTTTCCACAAAAACAACCTGAGAAACTTTATCAAAGACTTTGTTAATATCTAGGGGAGCAATACCTATAATATTGCATTGATCCATCACTGTGAGAAAAGCAAATGAACTTAGTCTGGCATAATATAATCTTAATAAAGCTATGTTAGCTCTTTGTGATCACTACTACCATTTCTTTTATAGACTTTTGTGCGTAAAAGTCACACTCGTAAGTTCTAGAGTCCATTCTTTCCCCTTCCTTTTAAAACAACAGGATGACCTTTAGCCTTCTTTAGTCCTGTGTGATATCTTTCATTCTCCATGGTGTTTCTTCACAGATTACTGACAGTGTCTTGGCTAGTCATATCTGTTAGTCTCTTTGACACACTGGGTTGTGGTACCTTCTGGTTATTTGAACTCTTTAAGGTAAACCAGTTAACCTCTTATTATCATCTTTCTTGTCTTGGATTTCAGTGTCCTGTAAGTCATTTTTTGTTGTGTCCCTTGAAGAACAAAGATCATTCTCTTTAGCAGAGAAAACAGAAGCATAGTAAGAACTAAGGACTTCTGCCTTCTATCACCTGATAGATTCATTAATCCACTCCAAGCCGAAGCACTGGTCATATCACTTATTTTATCCTCCCATTTTCCAATATATGCACAAGCACCTTTTTTTCTTCTTGTTAGGGTTCCTGGGCAGCTTCATCTCATTCAAAGCTTGAGAGCATCTAACACTATCATTATAGGACAATATCATGCTTCTTTTTTTTAAAGCAATTGGGGTTAAGTAACTTGCTCAAGGTTACACGGCCAGTTATTTTGTGTGGGTTCCAAGTATCTGAGGCCGGAACTGATCCCAGGTCTCCTGATGCTGGGGCCGGCACTCTTACACTGTGCCACTAATATCATGCTTCTGTATTGATTCTGCCATCACCTGCCCTTCTTTACATTTTCTGTTAATAGCTTTTAAAAACTAATATGATTGGTGTGAGTTTCTTATGCATTCTCTCCAGTCTGTTCCAGCAACTTCCCCAACTCCTTCACCCCCATTGAAATTATTTTTTTTATATTTTCAAAATATCACACTCTTCCATCCTGTCCCAGTTTCCTTAGTAGAATTTTGGGCCATTGGATATAGCCTTTCTCTGAACACTTTGAAAACTGCCCCCAACCTAGCAATCTGTTTCACCTTCTTAGTGAGAATCTGATCTAGAATAGTAGCAGGCCTCTTTAGTTCTTCCACAATTTGAAGACTTAAATTATCTAAGGAAAGTGAAGAAGGAATTATTTGCTTGGCCCTGATTTCTTACTTCCCTGTCATTTTTTACTTCAAGTTTCAGCTAAAATTGCATTCTGAGCCCCCTTAATATTAGTACTTTTCCTCTATCGTTGTTGTTGAGTTGTTTCAGTCGTATCTTCCTCTTTGTGACCCCATTTGGTATTTTCTTGGCAAAAATGGCTTACTATTTCCTTCTTCAGCTCATTTGACATATGAAGGAACTGAGGCAAACAGAGTTAAGTGACTTTCCCGGGGTCATACAACTAGTAAGTATCTGAGGCCAGATTTGAACTCATGAAGAGGAATCTTCCTGGCTCCAAACTTGGAGCTCTATCCACTGCACCACCTACCTGTCCCTCTATTGACTATCTCAGTCTATCCTGCATAATTTTGCTTGCACATAGTTATTTTCAGGTTGTCTCCTCCTTTATAGACTGTGAACTTGTTGAAAGCAGTCATTGTCTTTTGCCTTAACTATATCCCCAGTACTTAGATCAGTGGATGGGATATAATGGGTGTTAAATAATGCTTATTGACTGACCTTCTGTGGTCAGAACTCTAGCAGATGGCTGGATGATATTATTTCTCTTAACCAAATTCAGACTTGTGATGGTTCCCAAATTTCTCATTTTATTCCTCTTTCTGTATAGGTATTCTGTAGTATACTCTGCTGACCTCACTTCATTTTGTTCTTTTAATCTTCACTTAAATATTGTCCAGCAGTTCCTAATTTTCCTCATGTGAGTACATTTTCTTGATATACAAGGTTTCTCTGTGCCCCCCTCCCCCTTCATCGCTCAGTACTCATTTTATCCATTCTGTTCCTTTCAAACAAAGTGCACCTTTCCAGAGCCTTATTGTAGCTCAGGGCTAAAGTGTTAGTGTCCCAAGTCTCAATCTACTACTTTTGATATCAAATTTAGTTCTTGTATGAAGGTATCAATGTATATTTGATGGCATAATTGTGGAATAGATGACATGTTGGTTGAAGATTTTAGGGGAAGAGAACAAGAAGTGATTTCCAAAGAAATGAAAAGTTCTTGTTAATGTTTGGAATTTCCATTTATTTCAAGTTTTGGCTTTAGGGCTTTGGTTTCAGAATCTAATATATTCCACACGTCTGACATGGATCTAGAATTTAAGCATCCAGAACAAGAGCTTTAAAAAAAATTTTGGTACATCATTTGACCTTTCCTTTTCTTAACCTGCAGCACCCACCTTACCTTTGACTCATGCACATACTTCTATTCTATACCACTCTCCCATCAATTGTTTTCCTTAATCTAGCAGTTGGGTGATTCCTCCTACCCGCTTCGTGGTGTATATGCTCTTTGGGAGGAGGATGCTTAAGAGTATGAACCTCCATCTCTAGGCAAGGTCATTACATCTGTGCTCCCTGATAATTAAAATTTCTTGTAGAGGTCTCTGTTTGTCAATATTTAGAAGACCCTCCATTAATTCCTTAGTCTAATACCTCGTCATGGCATGAGGTGATGTAAGGTTCTTGAAGGCTCTGTTAGTGGAGAATAAATTCTAACTGGAAATATTTTGAGTTCAGACCTAAGGATTATATTTCTGTTGTCTAATAATCACAATTCTTTCAGAATATCCAGTTTCTTTCAGAACTTTCAGCACAACACCACTGTCAAACTAATGCCTTTCTTGATACCCATGAATGCTAGTGTTTTCCTCTCACAATCACCTTGTGTCTATTTTCTGTATACCTATTTAGGATATTATACAAGTCTTAGTACAGTTTTAAATTATTAAAGTTTAATATTACACTAAGACTTTTGGAATATTATTATCTTCTCTATATTTGAGGACTAGGGTCAGCTAGATAGTGCAGTGGATAGAGCACTAAACTTGGAGTCCAGTGGAGTCAGGAAGAGCTGAGTTCAAATCCAATCTTAGACTCTTATTAACTGTTGTGTTACCTGGGCAAGTCCTTTAACCTTGTTTGTGTCTGTTTCCTTACCTGCACAATGAGATGGCAAGGGAAATGGCAAACCACTTCAGTAGCTTTGTCAATAAAACTCCAAATAGGGCAGTGAAGAGTTAGATACGACTGAAATGACTGAACAACAACAAATAGTTCTGTAGGATAGGGCCTTTTTACACATTTTGTAAATATAGCAAGTGGATGAAAGTGTCAAAGTATATTCTACTTAATGCGCAGAGTGACACTGAGGTACAGCGATTTTGAAGAGCTTGATTTGAGTCCTGCCTCTGTTACATCATGACTCTAGAGCCTTGGGCAAATGCCTTAACCTCTTGGTGATCTCAGACAGCTCTCTAAGACTGAGCTACAAAACTGGTGATCTACATTGGTTAAAGGGAGAGGTTTGTTTTTTTTTTCTACTAGGAATTCCCTTATCAATGGAATCACAGGGATAAATATGAAGATTTTTCTCTTTATTTGAGATATCCTTTGCAGAAATTTGTTCATATAGTGACACATCATACATGACATATAATTCATGACTGACTAGTCACTTCTTTGGGACACAATTTCTCCCACTCCCCGTACCCCAAGCCGTGTGATGTCTTTATTAAGGCACAAGGGCAGGGATCTGTTAGAACTTAGCACTAGTCCTCTTTGGATGCAGATGTCAAAGGCTTTTGTTGGAGAGGATCCTTTACTCTAGAGGAGCTAGACTTACTTTAACTAATCAGGGAACTTTAAGGCCTAGAGCCTTTTACCTCAGTGACTGGGAAGAGCTGAGTTTAAATTCACTCTCAGATACTATGTGCTCTGGGTAAGTTACTTCACCTCTGTTTTCCCTAGTTTTCTCATCTGTAAAATGGGAGTAATAATAACATCTACCTCTAAGGTCTGTTATGAGGATTGAAAGTGACAATATTTGTAAAGCACTTATATAAATCCTAACTGTTGCTGGTTTGTTATTTTTATTATTATTGGGCAGCACCAAGTCCCATTTTGTTGTTGTTCAATCATGTCCAGCAGTTTATGACTCTATAGACCATACCATTTATGTGGTTATCTTGGCAAAAATACTGTACTAGTTTGCCATTTTCCTCCTTCAGTAGACTAAGGCAAACAGGGGCTAAGTGACTTTCCCAGACGCTAGTAAGTGTCTGAGGCCAGATTTAAACTCACGTGTTCCTGACTCCAAACCCAAAGCTCTATTCACTGAGCCATTGAACTACCTCTGAGTTCCATAGGAACAAGTAATTAACACATTAGGTTCCTACTAGGTATGAGAACTTCTCTCTCAGCACACCTTGGAGGTGTGATCATCTCTGTCTAGGATTTATTGACTCGTGATACTGGCTCAATTAATTCTCTTCTGTTTGTTTAATTAATGTTAGCATGATTGCCATGATGATTAGCCTTCTGACCCTAGATGCTGCTAGGTCCTGTTCGACTATGTGTTCGATTCTTCCTTGCTTGCCTCTATCTTTATGAGTGCTAGCTGGCCTAGCCCTGCCTCCTACCTGCTCTTGGTTCCTTTGCTGGATGTGCACAATTCTATTATGGTGTCCTCACTCATGTGAGAACATTCAATAGCTAAGGTCCTGGGACAGATTAATTATAAAAGCTCTGGCTCCATTTTCCCCATTTGCTCTCCAGGATTATAGGTGAATTGGAATCTCAAACAAATGTCTGAAGGAACTAAAGGTTACCTAGTTCCTTGGCTTGGCCTTCTTATGGCCCATTACCATAATTTATTGTTGGTCAGACTTCATGCAGACACCCTAAGAAGGTAGAAGATAAGACAAAAATTTTAAAAAGTGTGGAGAGATGTGTAGGGGGAGAGGAGTGGAAAGATGAGTACTAATCCTTTCTCCTTCTAGTCTCTTCTTCCCTGTGAACTCTCAATCTTATAATGTCTTGGTGAGGACGAAGTATATTTTGTTTTAAGCAAAAGCATTTTCTAATGGAAGAGTTGAGTTAGAGCAAAAGGAAAACACTTCAGAATATACTCTTTGCTAAATTACTTCTAGCTACAAAATTGATTGATGTTCATAAGGCCTTCCCCTCTGTCCTCTCCCTGTCCCCTCTCAAGCCTAGTTGCAAAGCAGAAAACAAAAGTACTACTATTTGGGGAAATTATGTAAAGAAAGCATTTTAAAAACATTTCTTTGCTGAAGGTTTTTTTGGGGGGGTAATTATGAGTAGGAGGGGGAAACATGAATTAAGTCTGCCAAATTATTTTTTAATTGAAAGTATTTTCATAAATCTTTGGCCTCCAGGTTACCATTGGACCACGTGGACATATTTTCGCTATCTTACTAATACATCATTATTAAATTGGCTCTGTTTGTTATTCCATATGGCAACAGTAGTGAGACTATAGTAGAGAAGTAGCAAACTAGTAATTTTATATCTTTAGAAGTCTTGAGGTAAAGAGTCCAATGGGTACAATAAGTTTCAGTAATTTTCAAAGTCAATATTCAAATTCTAGCACTTTCAATAGTAACTCTTCTTCCTAAGGATGAATTCAAGGCATTCTGTCTTCTAAATGGAAAGATTAGAGCTGTCAGAAAACCCTACTGACAAGGAAATGCCAGAAGCCTTAAAAATATAGTCTTGGATATCAGCCAGTTGGACTAGAGTCAGCTTTCTGGTAGGTCATTTGTTTTCTTCCTCACTCATTCCAAAATTCAAAGCCAAGTAGTGGGGTCATATTACAACTGAGCCACACAATTATAGCTAGCAGTCACATTCCTAAAACAATTCAATAAAAAATCCATAATGTGGTAAACTACACCCAGAGTAGAGTTTGTGTGGCATTTAGAACAGGTGTCACTCTTAACAGTATGTGCTTACATTCATAGTAGTGCTGTAACCATTGGACACTCCTTCAGGGATGTTCAATGGCACCATGTTGAAGCCAGGACATGTTTTCTGGGTCATTCTGGGTTTTAGGGCTTTCATAGCCCCAGAGTCTAGGTCACTGGGCAGTCTTCCAATTTCTTCTCTTCCTAGTTCATCCCTAAGAACACTGCATTGATTCCGAACATTCTTGGGAATTAAGGATAAGACTCAGTCTTGATTCTGCTTGCAATTGGGGCAGAAGATTTGTAGCTCTCCCAAAACATTCTAGGGTGTCCTTATAGAGTAAGAATGTCCTAACCCTACGGAGATTTCCCATTCTGAGTACTCAGCATTTTTGGAACGTCCTTCTTATGACCTATTCTGTGGGTATTCTCACAAGAAGAAAGACAGACTGAGAAAGTCTTGTCAATGATATGTCTTGTGACCAAGTCTTCAAGACTGAAAGCCTTTATTGTTTTCTGCACTAAGACCTTGACACGCTTCAGCACATAAGATTTCCTCAGGGAAACATTCAAAACAGATCACAATTACAGATACATTGGGAAAATTACCCAGAAGCACACGATTTCTGGAGCAATATTGGTTAAAAAAAGGCTTCCCTAGATTGCTTCTTTCCTCCAGAGATAACGAGCTCTTTATGATGCAGCATTTCCAGTCCAATGAAACCATCAGCTAGTAGGACTTATTTATTTGTGCTTTTATTTGTTGCCTGTAGCCATTCTCATGGATTATATAGTTTTGGGGGTTGATACATGTTGTTCCCATGCTTAGCTGCTTTGTTTCTCTTTGTATGGAATCATGGTATGTCATGGTGACATGACTCCATACAGTGGAAAGGACACTGGATCTGGAGTGAAGGAACCTGTATTTTAATCCTGACTCTGCCACTTACTATTTTAGTATTTTGACAAGCCACTTAAATTCTGGGCCATAGTCCCCTCATCTGTAAAATTAGAGGTTTGACTAAGTTATCTCTAAGGTTTTGCCCAAAGCTAAATAAATTAAAACACAACCATGGTGTGACTGTAGTCTGAGGAGCAACCTAGCTAAAAGTCCAAAGAGGCACATAAGCAGGTTGGCCATGACAACTCATGAAGAGAATCGATTAAGGCACAGAGATGTTTTGATTATGGATCTATGAAAGATGAAAAAATATAAAAGCAAAAAAAATCATTTTTTAAAGAATGTCCACGTTGATCTCAAAAAAGTTCAAAGAATAGATAGAATATTGAGTCTGTTTCTGGGATTTACTTCGAAAGGAAGTGGGGAAGTTAAAAAACATTAAAAGCATTACAAAAGACCAACAAAGATGATTAAAATCTGTGAAGTATAATTTACAATCTAAAGACAAATTAATTGAATTGTTTGGTTTGGAGAAGAGTAGTCTGTGGATTATATTAATGGGTCAGGTAAACAAAGTATCACCCTCTACAGGATAATGACCAGCTGTCTTCTATATTCACTAAGAACCAAGTAAAAAGTGTTGAGCACAGACTCGTATATGAAAGGTATTCAGTAAATGATGACTGACTAATTAAAATTAGTAATTTTGTTTACATCTCTCATACTGGGTGACCAATTATGAAAGAATAGGTTACCAAGTGGATGATGGAAGATTTTATATCTTACATTGGGAAATATTTGGATCCAAAACAACCCTCTACACAAGAAAATTATGAGACTAACCTCAGTTGAAGAAATGATAAATTCCCATCTGTCTGTAGTTATATTCGCTTGTAATAATTTTGGTGTAAAACTGCCCTAAGGAAAGAAAACAGACTAGATAGATAATAGATAATTTTTAAAAGTTTCTTTGAAATCAGTTCAATGGTTATTCTTTAAGAAACAAAATATGCTTTTGTGATTATGATAGGGTAAAAAGCAGTATGTCATAAATATTGTAGAGGGTTTGCTATTTTGCTATTTATAACATCAACCATTCATTGCTTAGGAGTTTTAGGTTTTTCATTCTCAGCAGATGAAATGGTCAATGTGGCATTTATCACATATTTTGTAGCTATTGGTTTTATTTAAAAAAACCATAAACTTGGTTTTATTAAAGGACTCTCAATACCTACATCCTCTCTAAAGGTTATTTTAGTACCCATTATTGTGCCCAAATTTCTTTGTTCTTTTGTTCAATCAAAATATATCACACTGTGGAAAGGGTGGTTGTTATGGAGGAAGTGTCTTAGATCTGGAGCCAGGACTCCTGGATTCAAATTTTGCCTGCTTCTTAAAACTTATGTGATCTTCAGAAGTCATTTAATCTCTCTGGGTCCCAGTTTCTTCTTCTGTAAAATGAAGGATTTGAAGTCCCTTTCTGTAAATCTTTGATCCTAATATTTATGGTAGAGATTTAGAATTCTTATTTTCACAAAACGTCAAAATGAATCATGACTGATGCATGAGGAAAAATACTTATACAACTGAAATATCTAAACAACTGAAGACCAATACACCAATAAATCCATAGATAGGCAATGAATCATTACCTTCTGACTATTCTTTCTGTAAGCTTTTTCTCAATGACTTTTAATATTTAATTAGAAAAATATATGAATGATTACAGAATTATATCAAATTCATTTTTATGTTTGCATTTCAAACTTCATAATTAACATAATGGAAGAAAAAACCCAACGCATAGTAGTGATAACTTTACTTGATAAAAAGAAATAATCATTTCCAGTATTTGTAACACCAAGCATGACGTACCTTTTTAATGTTTAACTAGGCTGTTGACTTCATACTTATTCCATTTTTTCTTCTTTTAGTCTCCATCTGATACTCCTTGACATCACCTTCAATTTTCCTCACCTTTACTCCAATCACTAATAATATAGTAGCCCTCTGTTTACTAAGCTCAACCCCTCTATTTGTATCTTTGATTCCATTAGTTCTAAAATTCCCCATGCAATCCCCTTCTCTCATGAATCCCCTTCTCTCTTCTTTCTCTAATCTTTATTCTATCCCTATGTCCTGGTTCCTTTTCTGTGTCCTGAAAATGTGTCCAGGAGTTCTCACATTTAAAATGTAAACAAAGAAGCATAGTCCCTTGCTTACCTTATCATTCCCTCTAGGTATAGTCCTATACTGCTCCTCCCTTTCAAAGACCAATTCCTAGGGAAAAAAAAATCTACCCTCATTGACTCAGCTTTCACAGCTCTCTCATTACTTGACCCCTAGAAATATAGATTCCAATTTACATCGCTCTACTGAAACTTTACTCAAAAGTTACTGATGATGGGGCGGCCAGGTAGCACAGTGAGTAAGAACACCGGCTCCAGTGTCAGGATGACCTGGAGATCGAATCCGGGCTCAGACACTTAGCACCCACCCAGAAACACCTGGCCTGTAACCTTGAGCAAGTTACTTAACCCCAATTGCTTAAAATAAAGAAAAAATAAGTTTCTGATGACCTCATTCACCAAATCCAATGACCTTTTTTTTTTTTTAATGTTTTTCCTTCTTGATCTTTCTGTAGTATTTACTATTATTGACCTCTTTCTCAGGAACAATATGTTAATCCATGACTCAGTGCAGGTTAGCTAGTTTTTTTTTTCCTTAAATGATATTGAGACTATTGTTGAGACTTGGATGTCTCAGAGGATTAAAGGTTCACACTGTTGACATCACTTCCTGGTTGACTAATACAAAGCATCCATGAGGAGCTCCAGGTGCTCTATGATGTGTAGTTTGTGGAAAACAATGGACAGCTCAGGCAAAGGGGCTTCACTCAACTGAGTAAACTTGAAGTGTTCTCAATGTCTACCCTTGTTAAGTCCTACAATGAATAATTAAATCTGCTTTTTTTTGACTGTTAAATGACACACATCTGTCCTATTTTGTTCCAATATTAAACATAAACTTTCAATGTTCCACAAACAAGACCCACAGTCTCTCATCTCTGGGCATTTTCATGTCTGTCCCCCTTTCCTGGAAAGCTCTCCTTCCTCATCCCCACCTCCTGGTTTCTTTTGAATCCCAACTAAAAGGTCCACCATCTACAGGAAGCCTCTTCCAACCCTTCTTAATTCTAGTGTCTTCCCTCTTTTATTTACTTCTCATTTGTCCTTTACAAATAGCTTGTTTGTCTGTATGTACTTGTTTGTTTATGTCAAGGTTATCCCCCTGATTGAAAGTGAGATCTTTAAGAGCAAGGGCTTGGTGCCTGGCACAAAGCTTCTTCTTCTTTTCTTCTTCTTCTTCTTCTTCTTCTTCTTCTTCTTCTTCTTCTTCTTCTTCTTCTTCTTCTTCTTCTTCTTCTTCTTCTTCTTCTTCTTCTTCTTCTTCT
>NW_027187295.1:7117335-7161421 GCF_028583685.1 Petaurus breviceps papuanus | reverse complement strand
CTTCTTCTTCTTCTTCTTCTTCTTCTTCTTCTTCTTCTTCTTCTTCTTCTTCTTCTTCTTCTTCTTCTTCTTCTTCTTCTTCTTCTTCTTCTTCTTCCGCCTCCTCCTCCTCCTCCTTCCTCCATGGGGAAAGGCAGGGAAATTGGGGTTAAGTGACTTGCCCAAGGTCACATGGCTAGTAAGTGTTAAGTCTCTGAGGCTGCATTTGAACTCAGGACCTCCTGACTCCAGAGCCAGTGCTCTATCCACTGCACCACCTAGCTACCCCCAGCACATAACTTCTTGATTGATTGAATTTAAGAAGTCTATGGAGTATGTACACTGTGTAATTTTTATACATTATACGCAGTGAAAAGTCTCGGTTCTTAACTGGTAAAGTTGTATGTAGGTTTATGGTTTGAGTAAGAACAATTATGAAGTGCTTTTGTTCTTTTAAGACTCAACATTTGTACAGTGGAGTTGAACACATCCAGTTATTTTGGGTATTGATAAGGGATATGTCATATTTTATTTGATCTAAAGTCCAAGAAATTTTTGTGGTCCAGGCAACAACCCTGCTTCCAGGATTACAAATCATTCTTTATGGGAGAAATTAGGACTCTAGGTCACCTCAGATTAGAATGACTAATGCCTGGGACTTCCCTGGGGACTTGGTGGCCTAGGTTTACCTTGAAATGTGGGCTCACTCTTGTGATACTGTTGTGTCACTCTTGTGACAAGATGTGTCATCACTAATCTTTCCCTGGGTTAAAGATTCTCCTCAGAACTATTCCAAATGATTCAGGTGACAAAACAGTATTATAATAACTTTTGCTAACAAGTGGTCGCACTAATAGCAGTCATCAACTAGTAGAATCAATCTGGTTTTTTTTGTGTGTGTTTTTAAACATTGAATAATCTACCTTGACTTGAATGTAAAATGTGTACAAGAGAAAACAATATAAAATATGTTCAGAAAGACTTAAAAAGTAAGATGAGAGTCAGATTTTATAGGATGTTAAATTTCATGCTCATGATTTTGTATTTTATTCTAATTGATTAAGTTGCATGGAGGCCTGAGCCCTGGCTGGTCTGGTAAAGCAAACAAAGCTCATCTATCATAGCTGGGAGACCTAAGGGTACGTATGGTGGAAGGAAGATAAACATGGGCATTATAGTATGACAGTACTTGCCCTTAAGAAGCCTACATTTTACTGAAGTTGATGGTGATGGTATGTGGAACATGTACTAAGTTTCAGCTCTATAACTAGGGACTATGAACACATGCACATATATAATATCAGTATTATATATATACATGTATATATACACATATTCATATACACACACATAAATAAAATGCAAAGTAATTTTGGAACAGGAGAACGTCAAAAACTGCAGGAGTTCAGGAAAGAACTCCTGTATAAGTGTCTGAACTTAAAGGAAGCTAGAAATTCTATGAGGCAGAAGTGAAGAAAGAATGCATTTTTTGCAGTGGGAATGGTGAGAGAGGGGAAGCCTATACAAATGCATGGAGGTGAGAGAGTATATTATGTGTATGGAACAGTAAGTTGTCTAGTTTGTCTGAAGCATCGAATGCACAAATAGGAATGTGATCAGTCCAGAAAGACAGTTTGGAACTATATTATAACAGCTTTTGTAGAGGACTAAGGAGCCATTCTAGGCATATTAGTGTTTTGTTGTTTTCAGTCATTGCCAAAGATACTGGAGTGATTTGCCATTTCCTCCTCCAGCTCATTTCACAGATAAGGAACTAAGGCATACAAGGTTAAGTGACTTGCTCAGGGTAACATGGCTAGTAAATGTCTGAGGCCAGATTTGAACTCAGGAAGATGAATCTTTCTGTCTCGAGGCCCGGCACTCTATCCTAGCTGCTTTAATGTTAACCTAGTTTTCCCTTAAAGGATATTGAAACTGTCGTTCAGATTTAGCTGAATCAGGGAACCAGTATGCAAGTCATTGATGTAACTTCCTGGTCACTTCAGTATAAAAATAGCCAAGCACTAGAGCTCTTGCTTTAGGATAACAGCATGACTAAGGAGGCTCAGAAAAGCTGAACTCAGTTGAATTAATTGAATCTCAATGAGTATCTATTCCATGCTCTATTATTCTACTGCTATGACTAATCAAATTTCCTTTTGTTTATTATTAGATCAGAGGCTCTTAACCTCATATTTTTTATGAATACTTTGATAATGTTACTTCAATACAATTGGTTTCTTTTGTGAATTTTATTTATCCATTAAAAAAACATCATCTGAGGAGTCGATAAACTTCATCAGAATGACAAAGGGGTCCTCAACAGAAGGAAGGTCTAGTTAAGGATACTATACATGTGCAATTTCATTCCAGTTTTGAACCTCAGCCAACAGATCGAGCTGGTTAATTCTGGACTATTACAGTTTTAAGTAGCAAATAGGGGAATGTGTGTTTTATTGTAGAGAAACCAAGAGACACCATTGTTCCTTGAGTAGGTGAGTGATGTGATCATAACTCTACTTTAGGACTATCAATTTAACAGCCCTGCAGAAGATGAATTGGATGGAGAGAAGCTGGAAGCAATGAGACCAATCAGCAGACCCAGGTGAAAGGTGATGAGAGCTGAGACTATGGTACTATGCGAATGGAGTGAAGGCGACGGATGTCCTTTATTTGTCACCAGCTTCCCTGCTCTGTTTCAACTGTCATGCCCCACTGAGTACACAATATTACCAAATAAATTACTTACCAGGAAACTCATCATCATAGAGATTGCTTCAGTTTTGTTGCTAATAACTCTTCAGTACCCTCAGCTGTTTCTGTTTCTCTGATTGGAGAGCTGAGGGCGGAGTGGTGGAGTAAAAACCTGCCCTCACAGCCTCCTTTTAGAGAAGGCTCAAAATGCCATCATTTGCCGTCTGCTGCTCTGTTTGGCTTCAACTCCATCATCATCTTCATCATGCTTCTACACCAGGTGCCCTCTGGCCCTATCCTTCTCCTCAATTTTCAGCTTCCTTTACTTATAGCCTTCTCCCAGTAGATTATAAGCTCCCTCAGGGCAGGAACTGCCTTTTTACTTTTTAATTTTTGTACCTGGCATTGGTACATAGTTGACCCTTAATAAATGTTGGATGCATTGTATTAAATATGTGAGACATATTGTGGAGGTAGAATTGATTGGACTTAGCAGATGATTGATTTGGGGGGGGAGAGTGAAGAGTCAAGAAGAAATGAAGAGAGGTTAATTCTTGTGTTGTGAAAGCTGAAAGTTCTCTAGTTGTAAACTAGAAGAAAGGTGACACCTTTGATAGAAACAGGGGAATTAAAAAGGAGGGTGGGTTTGAACTGCAAGATTATCCAGGGGAATTAAAAAGGAGGGTAGGTTTGAACTGCAAGATTATGAGTTCAGTTTTGGACATATTGTGCTTAAGTTGTCAATGGGACATGGAGATAGAAGAAAATCTAATTAAATTACTTAAAAATACATTAAAAAAATTTTAAGTAGTGAAAAAGATTATCTATTGATTAGACAAATCATTTACCCAGAACTTTGAGAGAAGTAAATTTAATAAACGTCAATAAGCAAAGAGTAGAGAATAATTTGTGGGTTCTGAATCTGGAATGTTTTTTTATCTATAAACTGGAAGGGTGGTGATACCCTTGACAGAAATGATAACTAGTGTTTATATAACCTTTACGGTTTATAAAGTACTTTACATATGTTAACTTGTTTGAGCTTTACAACAACTCTATGAGGTAGTTGCTATTATTATCCCCATTTTAGAGATGAGAAAAATAAGGTTAAGCAACTTGCTTGAAGTCATACACCTAGTAAGTGTCTAAGGCAGGATTTGAACTTGGGTCTTTTGGACTCTGGGTTTAGCATTCTACCCACTGTATCATTTAATTGCTTCCATTTCAAATAAGGAAATTAGGAGGAAGGGTGGTTTTGGGAAGTAAGGTTATGAGTTAAATATCAGATGTGTTTGCCTTTGGGATATCTAGATAGAAGAAAATCCAATTAAATTAATTAAAAATAAACATATTGAATAGCTTTTAAAAAGATGCGTTACTTGTTTATCAAACATTAACTATATGCCCAGCACTTTGAGAAAAATAAATTTAACAAGCATTAAGCATATTGTTGTTGTTTAGTCCTGTCTGACTCTTTATGACCCCATAGACCATATGGGATTTTCTTGGTAAAGATACTTGAGCAGTTTGCCATTTTCTTCTCCAGTAGCAATCTATTGGAGAACAACAACAAAACAGTCACACCAATTAGAGTCCTACTGCTTTCAAAGTTGTTTACAATATTGCTATTTTCATATCAATAGTTCTGGTTCTTTTCATCTTATCCTGCATCAGTTCAATACAAGTCTTCCTAGGTTACTTTGAAACCATCTACTTAATTATGTCTTATAGCACAATAGTATTCTACTAAATAAATGTAAATATAAACATAAGTTTTCAAAAAAGGCTGTTTTATGAAGAATTCATACAGGGCAAGCGTTCACATGGTGGTCAGAAGAAACGATATAAGGACACTTTCAAGGTCTCTCCCAAGAACTTTGGAATTGATTGTGTGACATGGGAGACACTGGTACAGGACCACTCTGCATGGTATGCTCACATCAGAGAAGGTGCTGTACTCTATGAGCAAAGCAGAACCGCAAATTTGGAGAATCCACCCCAAATGTTCACACAGATTATTTGTGACTGACCTGTGGCAGAGCATTCCAAACTCATATTGGTCTGATCAGCCACAGTCGGACACATTGGAAATTGAACTTAGCATAGTGATGTCATTTTGGTCCTTTTCAAGAACAAAGAACAATAACCAACCATAGGTAATTTGTTTAGCCATTCTCCAACAGATGGACACCCCCTCAGTTTTCAATATTTTTGCCACCAATGAAAAAGCTATAAACATTTTTTTTGTACATCCTTAGAATCTTTTTTTTTAAATTAGGGATTTAATTAATCATTCCCTTAATCTATCCTCCTTATTTCCCCCTTTTTCCCCTTACTGTTCATCCATCCATCCATGTATGTGTGTGTTCTCTCCTTTGTCCAAATTAGATAAGGTGAGCTTCTAGAGTTGATTGTTCCCTAACCTCTTCATCCTTGTTTGTATAGACCACTACTACTTGTGCGCTCTGATTATGTGATATGATATTCCCCAAACTTCCTTCTTCTTTCCTCTCTATTCTTTTCCCTTTGCATTCTTCTTTTAAGATCAAAACATAATAGAAGGGGCAGCCAGGTAGCACAGCGAGTAAGAGCACCGCTCCAGTGTTGAGAAGACCTGGAGATCGAATCCCGGGCTCAGACACTTAGCACCCACCCAGAAACACCTGGCCGTGTAATCTTGAGCAAGTTACTTAACCCCAATTGCTTAGGGGCGGCCAGGTGGCTCAGCGAGTAAGAGCACCGGCTCCAGTGTCGGGATGACCTGGATCAAATCCGGGCTCAAATACTCAGCACCACACCCAGAAATAACTGGCCATGTAACCTTGAGCAAGTTACTTAACCCCGATTGCTTTAAAAAAAAAAAAAGACATAACAGAACCACTCCCTGGCCTAATTAGCCTCACTCTATATGAAAGCCCTGATAACAGAATTCAGAGAGGACACATGTATTGTCATCTCACTATATGTTAGCAGATTATCCTTGTTTAGACTGATTCTTTACTCATAATTATGTATATAGACTTGTGTATATGCAAATATACGTATATACACATACATACATATATGTGTGCATATATATAGTTTCTTTTGACTCTTGTGTTTATACTTCAATGTTTCTATGTAGTTCTGATATTTTCATGACATACTTTACATTTTCTTCTATTTTCCAGCTTTTTTACTTTGTTTTAATATATCTTGTTGCCATATGTAATCACTGGCTTTTATTTGGTTCATTCCAATTTTCAGGAAGTTTGTCGCTTGGGCAAGATTTTATTCCTCTTATGCCAATCTGTTAATTTCCTTTCTAATTCTTTGTTTCATAGCTCACATTTCTTTTCCAGTTGTTTTTTTTTTAACCGCATGAATTCTCATTTCATTCATAAATTTTTTAACTTTCTAAAAACTCTTGTTTCATCTCTTTCAAGAATTCTAGTTGAGTTCGTGCTCAAGCTGTGTTTTCCTCTGAAACATTGCTTATACATAATCATTCTCTTTTTCTGACTTTGTGTCTAGAGTATTTCTACCACTATAATAGCTTATTATAGTGGGATTCTTTTATTGGTCTGCACATTCTCCCAGCCTACTTCTTGGCTTTGAACTCTGTCTGCCACTTTTCTGGACAGAAGGTCTGGGCTGAGCCTGTTGTTACTTTCTTGGGTTATTGAGTGTTTTGCTATTCTACAGTCTGAGGGATAGACTGGGAACCTAAAAGCTTTCAGTGCTCCCAGAGAGATCTGATCCAGGGCAGATTTCGACTACTGTTTCTCAGGTCTGAGCTCTGCAGATTCTTGACTTGTTTTTAAATTGATGCAAGAGTAGACTGCTATTAGACTCCGCTCCTATCAACTAGCTGGAGAGCTCTGCTAGTTTAGAGTGGCAGAACTGTAGACTACTTTTTGGTCTGGTATTCCTGCCATCGTTAATCCTCTGCCTTCTGGGGTAGATGCTTTAAGTGAGCATTTGCTCTGAACAAGGGATCTGAACTCTACCGCTTCTGAACCCCAAACACCACTTACCTGTGCAGGTCAGTGTGCCCTGTATCTATGGCCTGGACAATAGAACACAAAGTTTCCTATTTTGGCCTGTCTGCCTCTCCATGTGCCCTGATACAGATCTTTTGGAGCTCCAGTTTGAGTCTGAGACCTCTTCTTGCCCTAGAACCTCTCCCTGGGCACCAGAGCATCCTGTGACAAGCTCCACTCCCATCATTCCACCCCAGATCTCCCTGTCTATCTCTGTGCCAAGCTCAGCTGGACAAATAACTCACTGATTTTTACTCATTTTTTCACATCAGGATTCAATCTGGTGCATAGAGAGAAATTGAAGGAGTTTGTGGAGGGGAGTCCATCACACTGCATCCTACTATACCATCTTGGGCCTGTCCCTATTGTTTGTTCTAAGGAACAATGTTTCATTTTGTAAAACATCAATATTTTCTGATGATCATGTATGAGTATAAGCAAATATTTGTATTGTATGTTGTATAATTAAAGTTGAAGATCACTCAAAATACAATGGAAAAGCATGTAGTGAGCATGAGCAGGCTGCACTGTGTGTTTTAAAAGGACTAACAGAATAAGTGAAATAAAGGATTCTAGTAGAGAAATATGCAGCTGCGAGATCAAAGATTGATCACACAGCGATGGTGAGGAAAACCCATTCTATTTACACCGCATCAAAAGATCTAGGAAGGCTCCTAGCATATTGGGGCTCTCCTTGTGGAATTTTGGGGGGCAAAATATACAAGAGTAGCACAAGATGGACAAACATGGATAGATTATGTTCTGGATTATTGGATGAAGTTCCATTTTTATTGAGAACAAAATCCATTGCTGTATCAAAATGATCACATCATAGGGAAAATATACCTTGAAATAATTTTCTTTAGGCAACCTAAAGTAAAAAAAAAAGCATTTCTCACGTATAATCTATTTTACTCATTTGTTTATCTTGTGGTTTCTGACAAAAATAATCAGTTCCGATAGGCTTATAGCCCATTTTAAAAGGTAACTAGCTATTGAGAAGACATTTTCCAGAAGAGCAGTTTGGGAATTGAGAGCAGATCGCAGCTTGGTGTATTGTGAATTGGAGACTGAATATATTTTGCTGTATAGAGAATGGGAACTCTCCTGAATTGTGCCATCTGGAGTCCTACACATTATATCCACCTTTTAAAATGGCATTCCAGTAGTTTTATGTGTTCCTAAATCTCTTTATCTGTGCAAACCCACTTTCTTCAATCTTTTCAATTCTCTCCTTAAATTTCCAGTATCAAAAATGCAGTGTGAACTTTTGACTGAGCTAATTCTTTCCAAGACAATAAACTGAGGAAATGTTGTTGCATTTGATGTAGCAATGACCCCTGGTTAGATCCTACTAGATTTTGGTCCCTGTCATTTCTTTAACTCCTAGCAGAGAAAGAAGATGCTTGGAAGCCAGGGTCAATTTAATAGCCTGGGAATTAGAAATTAATAAGAGCTTTAAAAAACCTCACACGATACAGTTTAACTTAATTACATCTTAAAATCAGTACATAATTCCAGAAAATCATTTGTGATTTGCAACACCCCCCCCAAACAAAATTTTATTGTTCATCAAGGTTTCCGTTTAAAAAGCATCTTAAATTGAATAGCTTGGTGAAATAAATACTTTTGTCATAATATAAAATTCTTGCTGTTCATCAAAGATAGCATTGTCTGTATAAAGAACAAAATGCCCTAATGTATATATATGTATAGTGAATATATATAGCACATATATGATGTTTCATTTGTATGTGTATATATATTATATATAAACTGAATGTCTTATTTTCACAGCTTTCTGAAAAGATTTACTTTCTATTAGTTTGCTTTTCATTAATTTGCTTTCCATCAGTCTCTGGACTAGGTCTGATGATGTGGGCAGAACAGGTTAGAGAAGAAGGTGTTTGTCTTTTTGGTGCCCCAAAGAATGTTAGAAGCTCCCGTAGATCTTTAGTTGGGAGTGAAACTTTGTGCTATCTATGAGTTTCTCTTTGCCTACAAACCTCCTGAAAGATGCCTTGGCTGCTTGTTGCTGTTTTGTCTGTTACATGACAACTGGCACATTATCAGCTCAGTCTCCTTCAGGATTACTTCAAAATCAAACACTGTGCTGACTCAGCAGAGAAATTCTAATCTCTTCCTTATGTATCCTGTTTCATGTTTACAGTGAAGTTACCATTAGTCATGTACAGGGTCTGGAAAATTATTTTATGGTTCTTGGCCAAGATCCTGCTAGTCTACTCCTGAATGGTATATCCATTTATGCACATGCATTTGGAATGCAATGCAGCTTTAAAGCCCTACATGAAATAATTTTTTTACACTGTAAAAAATGTAAAAAGATAGAACATCTCCAAATCCCTTTTCCATCCTCTACCCATCCCCAGTCCCTATAGAGTAGTCAGGTGGGAAGAGCAACCTGGCTATTGATCCCATTTAGATGAACTAGGAGTCACCAACCATAAGCCTTCTGGACCACCAGGCTTGAACATCTGTCCTGCCATTTTGACTTAAAGGTCATGTTCATCCATCTTCCCAAAGGATGTGATGCCATCAAGAGCTGGAGGTGGGTTCTAGGACTTTCAAAGCAAATTTAGTTTACTGAGTAAGTTTACAAGGAGGGCTTAGTTAGCTTATGATGATACATATGCCTCTAATTTTCTAAGATTCTATTTAGGTATTAAACATATGCAATCTAATCCAATAAGAATTTGTTATATACCAAACATTGGGGCTATAATGACAATTTAGTTTGCTCTCTGGTTTCCATAGTTTCCTTATCTATTAAAAATGAGTTTAAAGATGACTTCTAAAGTCTCATCTCTGAATCTTTAAAACTATCATCCTCAGTTTTTGTTGTTGTCATTGTTGTTAGTAAAGGTAATTGCTGGTCTTCTTCAGCCCTTGCATTGGGGTGACTATATTTTTTGGGGGGTGGGTGGAGGCAATTAGGGTTAAATGACTTGTCCAGGGTCACATAACTAGTAAGTGTCTGAGGCTGGATTTAGACTCAGGTCCTCTTGACTCCAGGGCTGGTGCTCTATTTACTGCATCACCTAGCTGTCTCATGATAACTATTTTAATTTGTTAGCTGTCTCTAAGAAATTATGATAATTAGGCAATTTCTTTGCTTTATGTATTTCTCATTTTTAAAAAATCTGGCATTTGCTTGAGGTAATATACATAAATGCCTTTAAACTTTCAAACATTATATACATGTCAAATATTATCATTATAATTATTCCAAAAGGTCAATCTAGAAATGATATGATTGTACATATGTTCATTTGAGCTTTTATTCTTTCTTCTATTTGGCTATCTTTTTATCTAACCTGAATGGATATAGTTGATGCTGCTGAGACCATCACATATGAAACCTGTTTACCTATTGACAAAGACATACTAAGTTTTATTTAGAAAGATGTCACTATAGGGAATGGAAGCAGTAACTTTTCTAAGCTCCTCAGTGAATCCTATCACTAAAGTTTAAAAAGTGAATCTGAATGGATTTTGGAGTGTCAGAATCCACTGGGAGACAGAGCATGGCAGAATCCGGCTCAGGAAAGTGCCCACATGGGTTGGGGCATCAGGAGCACATGGGGGCTGCACCAGCATGAACTAGAGAGCAGATTACAGCAGAGAGAGAAGGAGCCCCAGCCAACAGACTCACCCACCCCCAGGGTGATTCACAGCTGTCTCACCAGCATCTCACCACCAGATGGGAGGATCCTTTGGAGCTGGGTAAGAGAAAGCTCAGGGCCCACAGCATAGACAGCAGCTTCTCCTGGGCTATCAGCCCCCAGCCTGGGAGTTTAAAAATCACCTGCCTGATTTTCCAGGGGCCAGGATGGCAAAGCAAACTCTGGCTGCTCCAATTCCCCCTCCCTGACAGAAAACCCAGAGGTAAATGACCTACCCCGAGTAAAATCCTGAAATAGCAAAAATAGCCTCAGGCTTAGGAGTCATGGACAAAGGGTATACCTGAGGCAGTAAGGAGTCTGAAGAGAAGACCAGGAGGGGTCCCAAAAAGCCCCACCTCACCTGACCAGCAAAAGCCTGCCTGATCTGTAGCCCAGGAGCATAGAGGCAGAAATCTGAAGTGACCAGAGCATCCCTCCCCAACAGATTACTTTGTGAGCCTCAGGGTAACTCAGGGGAAACACTGAGAGTCCTAGCCTTGGTCTCAATCTACACACCCAGAGGCTACAGCATATAAAGCCAACAACCAGGCACCTAGCTCCCAGCCTGAGAAGCTTGGGTCGGAGCCTCTGTACCCCAGGAGTAGAAATACACTTTAAAGGACAGGAAATAGGCAATTACAATGGGCTAGAAGTAACTTGCAAAGGCAAGACCAAAGACAATAGAATCCTATTATTCTGAATGAGAAGAATCACTTTTGGGAGACACCATGGATTCTGTATACACACCTGAGACCACAGATGGAAATATGAACTGGTCTCAAGTCCAAAAAACATTCTTGCAGGAGCTCAAGAAAGATTTTGAAAGCCAAATTAGGGAGGTAGAAGATAAATTTAAATCTACAGTGACCAAATTGGAAAAAAGTCTCACTGGAGAAAAAAATCCTTAAAAAGTAAAATTTGTGAACAAATTGGAGAAAATACCTCTCTTAAAAAGGACGTTCAAAAACTAACCAAAGAAAATAATTCACTAAAAATAAGAATCAGTCAAATTGAAGCTCAGGACTCTATGATGTACCAAGAGTCAATCAAACAAAACATGAAGATTGAAAAATTGGAAGAGAATGTAAAATCTCTCACTGAAAAACAACTGACCTGGAGGACAGATCCAGGAGAGATAACTTAAGAATTATTGGTCTACCAGAAAGCCATGATGAAAAAAGCAGCCTGGACAACATACTCCAAGAGATTGTCAAAGAAAACTGTCCTAAAGTCCTAGAATCAGAAGGTAAAATAGTTATCAAAAAAATTCACTGGACTCCTCTTGAAGGAGATACCAAATTGAAAACTCCAAGAAATTTAGTAGCCAAATTCAAGAATTACAAGATTAAGGAGAAAATATTGCAAGCAGCCAAAAAGAAACAATTCAAATATCGTGGAACTACAGTCAGGATTACACAGGACCTAGCAGCTTCTACATTAAAAGATCAGAGGGATTGGAATTTGATATTTTGTAAGGCAAAAGAGGTAGGGCTGCAACCAAGGATCAATTACCTGGCAAAACTGAGCATATTCTTTCAGGCAAGGAGTTGGTCATTTAATGAAATAAGGGACTTCCAGACTTTCCTGATGAAAAAGCCAGATCTCAATGGAAAATTTGATCTCCAATTACAAGACTCAAGAAAGACATACAAAGGTAAACATGGAAAACACACACTCACACATACACACATGCACACACACATGCACATAACTTGTGATGCAATAAGAGCAAACTGTTTACATCCCTATATGAGAACTGTCAATATTGAAATTTATATGATTATCATGACCTTTAAAAGGGATATTCATAGATAGAGGGTGTGGGTATAAATGAACTAATCTGATGATAAAAAACCTTATTAAGGGGTTCAAAGGGACTATAATGGGATAAAAGGAAAGGATGAGGCAGAAAAGGTAAATTATGCCATACAAAGAGACATAAAAACATACTATAGTAGAGGGGAAGGAAAGAGGGAGAAGAACATCATTTGAACATTATTCTCACTGGTTCTGGTTCAAAGAGAGATCAATATAATCAGTTAAGTTTAAGATTCTAACATGAAAAGATGCAAAAACTCATTAAATAGAGGGAAAGGAGGGAGGGAGAGGAACACTGTGTGAAATTTACTCTCATTGGTTTGGGGTTAAAGGTGGAATAACATACTCTAAGTAGAAAAATCTATTGTGTCCTATAGGCAATAGGAGGGTGAGGGGGTAAGAGGGTAAGGTAATCTTCCCCCTTTTTTTGAAGGGGGGAGATTATAAGGGAGGGAAATAGTAGTAAGGGGAGAGGGTAGGTAAAGAAGGGGTCACAGGAAGGGAACAATGAGAGGTGGCAGTCAAAAGGAAAACCCTTAAGGAGGGGAAAGGAGAAGGAAGAAACAAAAACATAAGCAGGGGAGGGAATAGGATGGAGGGAAAGAGACAGATAGTAATCATTACTGTGAGAAAGAAAATATTTGAAACAAAGGAATACCCACAGGGTAAAGGTAAAAGGCTGGAGTAGAATATATTCTACTTCAGTTAAAGTAAAAAAAAAAAAAGCAGGGGTAGCAATCCTTATCTCACATAAAGCAAAAGCAAAAATAGATCTAATTAAAAGAGATAAGGAAGGAAACCATATTCTGCTAAAAGATATTATCGAGAATGAAGCAATATCATTACTTAACATATATACACCAAATAATACCATTCAAATTCCTAGAGGAGAAGTTAAGGGAATTAGAGCAAGAAATAGATAGCAAAACTATACTACTTAATCTCCCCCTCTCTGAATTTGATAAATCTAATCTCAAAATAAACAAGAAAGAAGTTAAGGAGGTGACTAGAATTTTAGAGAGGCTAGATATGATAGATCTCTGGAGAAAACTGAATGGGGATAAAAAAGAAAATAGTTTCTTCTCAGCAGTTTATGGCACATACTCAAAAATTGACGATGGACTAGGGCATAAAAACCTCACAATTCAGTGCAGAAAATCAGAAATATTAAATTCATCCTTCTCAGATAATGATGCAATAAAAATCATATGCAGTAAAGGGCCATGGAAAAATAGACTAAAAACTAATTGGAAATTAAACAATTTAATCCTAAAGAATGAGTGGGTCAAATAAGAAATTATAGAAACAATCAGTAACTTCATTCAGGAGAATCACAATAATGAGACAACATACCAAAATTTTTGGGATGCAGCAAAGGCAATTCTTAGGAAAGTTTTTTTTTTAATCCCTGAGTGCATACATGAATAAATTAGAGAAAATGGGGGTCAATGAATTGGGCATGCAATTGAAAAAGCTAGAAAAAGAACAAATTGAAAATCCTCAATTAAATACTAAATTAGAAATACTGAAAACCAAAGGAGAGATTAATAAAATTGAAATTAAGAAAACTATTGAATTAATAAATAATACTAAGAGCTGGTTTTATGAAAAAAAACCCCAATAAAATTGATAGACCCTTAGCCAATATGATAAAAAAAGAAAGAAGAAAACCAAATTATGAGAATCAAAAATGAGAAGGGTAAATCTACCTCCAATGAAGGGGAAATTAAAACAATAATTAGGAATTATTTTGCCCAATTTTATGCACATAAATTTGACAATCTTAGTGAAATGGATGAATATTTACAAAAATATAAATGGCCCAGATTAACTGAAGAGGAAGTAAATTACTTAAATAACCCCATCTAAGGAAAAGAAATTGAATAAGCCATTAGTGAACTCCCTAGGAAAAAAATTTCCAGGGCCAGATGGATTTACTAGTGAATTCTATCAAACATTTAAAGAACAATTGATTCAAATACTCTACAAATTATTTGGGAAAATTAGTGAAGAAGGAGTCCTACCAAATTCTTTTATTTTTATTTTTTTTAAAGCAATCAGGGTTAAGTAATTTGCTCAAGGTTACATACATAGCCAGGTGTTTCTGGGTGGGTGCTAAGTGTCTGAGCCCGGATTGGATCCCCAGGTCATCCTGACACTGGAGCCGGTGCTCTTATTTGCTGTCCTACCTGGCCGCCCCCCAAATTCTTTTCATGACACAAATATGGTATTGATACCAAATCAGGAAGAGATAAAACAGAGAAAGAATATTATAGACCAATTTCCCTCATGAATATAGATGTAAACATTTTAAATAAAATATTAGCAAAAAGGAGGGAAGTGATAAATTGGGAAGGAATTTTTACAACCTATGTCTCTGATAAAGGAATCATTTCTAAAATATACAGAGAACTGAGTCAAATCTATAAGAATACAAGTCATTTCCCAATTGATAAATGGTGAAAGGATATGAACAGTCAGTTTTCAGAGGAAGAAATTAAAGATATCTATAAGCATATGAAAAAGTGCTCTAAATCACTATTAATTAGAGAAATGCAAATCAAAACAACTCTGAAGTACTACATCTCACCAGTCAGATTGGCTAAGATGACAAAACAGGAAAATGACAAATGCTGGAGAGGATGTGGAAAAAAATTGGAACACTAATGCATTGCTGGTGGAGTTGTGAACTGATCCAACCATTCTGGAGAGCAATCTGAAATTATGCCCAAAGGGCTATAATTAATTTCATACACTTTGACCCAGAAATATCATTTCTAGGGTTATATCCCAACAAAATCATAGAAGTGGGAGGAAGACCCATATGTACAAAAATATTTATAGCAGTTCTTTTTGTGGTGGCAAAGAATTGGAAATTAAGGGGATGCCCATCAATTGGGGAATGGCTGAACAAGTTGTGGTATATGCATGTAATGGACTATTATTGTGCTATAAGAAATGAGGAGCAGATGGAGTTCATATTTACCTGGAAAGGCTTATACAAACTGATGCTGAGTGAGAAGAGTAGAGCCAGGAGAAATTTGTACACAATTATAGACACAACATATGTGTGATGACCAACTTTGATAGACTGGACTCTTCTCAGCAATGCAGGGTTATAAGTCAACCCCAAAAGACTCATGATGGAGAGAGATGTCTACATCCAGAGAAAGAACTGAGTTTGAATCCAGATTGAAGCAAACTACCCGTTCTTTTTCTTTTTCTTGTTTGGTTTTGTTTCCTCTTTCCCATAGTTCATTCCATCTGATACAATCCTTCTTTATGACCTGACTAACGTCCAATGTGAAAGTATTTGCTGATCCTATTCTTGATTGTATGCCACCATGGGGGGTGGAGGGGAGGGAGAGAAAATTTTAAACTCAAGTAATTCTGGAACTGAATCTTGTAAACTAAAAGTAAACAAACATTAATAAAGAGCAAAAAAAAAAAAAGAGAGAGATGTCATTATATGCTCACTATATCCAGTGCCTTCCTATTTCCTTTCTCTGAGACAATATTTATGGTATACAGGAAGTAGACTCCTTAGTAATTTATAACACTATGACCCCCTGCCCTTTCATTTCTTGGAACATCTCCTATACTCAATTTCCATCTTCATTTTCCATACTTTACATACATTTTAGTTTTAATTGTATGTTAACTTAGTTTGGAGGATATTGTTAATTTCTTTGTAAATTTTATCTCCTTATTTAGCCTCTGTAAAAAAGGGGGGTATATATGGGGTTATTATTCTGATTGTTTGCTTTAGCTCATCATGATGAGATGATCAAATGCCCCTGAATTGTTTTGGGGGAGGTAATAAAATGAAAGTACTTCACTAAGTTAATCATTAACTGTTCTGAAGTAAGCCTATGAACCATCGTTCCCTTTAGCTACAATTTCTTTGTCTTCTGGTTTTTCAGAGGAATAAAAATTACAGATTAACTAAAAAACAATGGAAAGATGTATGGTGAATATAATAATAACTGACATTTATTTTTAGTTCTTTAAGGTGTTATGTTTTCTCATACAGTTCTTACAACAACCCTTTGAGGTGGGCACTATTATAATCCTCATATTGCAGGTAAGGAAATTGAGGCAGAGAGAGATTAAGTGGTTTCTCCTATTTCATGCAGCTAGTAACCCTTTGGATTTCTAGACCTTACTGTTTTGTAGCTTAGCTCTTGTTATGTATGTTCCTTCCTCAAATTAGAGTGTGAGGTCATGGAGAGCAGAGACTATTTTTTTTTTCCATTTGTATCTTCAGCACTTAGATGGTACTTGGTAGATAATAAGCACTTACTAAGTATTTTAGCATTTATTCATTAATGTCATCCACAATGAACAGGCTTGGCAAAGGAGAGTTCCTTAATAAATATCTGTTAAGTGATAAATACACTGGTGCATGTGAGCTGTCCTTGATTCATTCACAAAGCAAGTGATATTTCTTATCCTGTAATTTTCAAGGTGCCATCTGACTGAGACACATTGAAAATCCTCAGATTAATTAGTTCATCATTAGTTCTAGTACCCTAGTTCTCAAGATGGATAGTTTACTGTTCAAGTTCAAAGCTTATTACTCACAGTGCTTCAGAAAGATATAAATTTTTAAATTTTGTATTAAATTTAGCATATATCAACAAACTATATATAGAATAGAAGTTTGAGGTTTAATATGTGAATTTCTTTTTCTGTTTGTGTATTGAAATATTTATATTTGTCAAATTTATTTTTTTTGACATCATTTTTTTTTATTTAAAATTTTTTTTTTCTAAGCAATCGGGGTTAAGTAACTTGCTCAAGGTTACACGGCCAGGTGTTTCTGGGTGGGTGCTAAGTGTCTGAGTCCGGATTCGATCCCCAGGTCATCCCCACACTGGGGCCAGTGCTCTTACTCACTGTGCTACCTGGCCGCCCTATATTTGTCAAATTTATAACAAAAGTAAAATTTAAAAATACTATGAGGGATATTTCTCTCTTTCTGTTCTTCTTTTAAGAACATCAACATATAACAGGACTTCTCCAAGGCTTTCTCTATACACTCTACTCTATGAGCCTTGAAAATAGAGTTCTGAGAAGACAAAAGTATCATCTTCCCATAATAGAATAGAGCCAGTGTATATTTGTCTCTTCCTTTATGACTGTTTGCTCATGTTTAACAATGGTTTCTTTTGACTCCTTTGTTTCAAAGTTTCTATGTAGCTCTGGTGTTTTCATCAGGAATGCTTGAAAATCCTCTTTTTCATTGAAATTCATTCCCTCATCTTATCCTTCCCCTGTAGGATTATACTCAGTTTTGCTAGATAAGTTATGCTTGGTTATAAGCTTATATTTTTTGCCTTCTGGAATTTTATATTCCAAGTGCTTGACTCTTTTATAGTGGTAGCTACTAAATCTTTTATGATCCTCGCTGTGGCTACTCAGTATTGAATTCTTTCTTTCTGACTGCTTGAAGTATTTGAAGTTCTGAATTTTGAATATAATGTTCCTAGGAATTTTAATTTTTGAGTGTCTTTCAGTGGGGGTGATCAATGGATTCTTTCTATTTTCTATATTATGTCTAGGCTCTTTTTCTTTTTTGGTAATGGCTTTCAGGTAATTGTAAGTTTCTTAAATTTATCCCTTTGATCTGTTTTCCAACTCAGTTGTTTTTATCAGGATATGCTTTTCGTTTTCTTCCATTTTTCAATCTTTTATTTGAATATTTCCTGTCTCATGAAATAATAATATTTTTTAGATATGCTTTTGCATCTTTTGGACCAAGCTATTAATTTCCTTTTTGATTTCCGCAGCTCTCATTTCTTTTCCAAATTTTCTTCTACTACTCTCATTTCATTTATAAAAGACATTTTTACCTCTCCAAACAAAAATCAAACCAAACTAAAAAAAACAAAAACAAAACTCTTCTCTCCCAGGAATTTGAGTTGAATTTGTTCCAAACTCTGTTTCTCTTTGAGGCTTTGCTTTTAGATGTTTTGGAGTCATTCTCTTCTAGGTTTGTGTCTTGAACTTCCAAGTCACCATAACAGCTCTTTATGGGATTCATTTGTATTCTTCCAGTCTACTTCTTGACTTTGGATTTCATGTTAGGATCAGACTCCGCACATTTCTGGAAAAAATGTTTGAAATAAGTTTCTCTCCTCTTGGGTCCTTCTGCTGCTTTTTTGCGGGGTTTTGAGTGTTGTCTTATTTCAGGATCTCAGGTATAGCTCAGGCTAGGTACATGCAAGCTTCTAGTGCTCCCAAAATGACATGATCCAGGGCAAAGTTTGATTATTGCCCTCCTGGCCTGAGTTTTGTAAGCTCCTGATCAGGGTTTGGGTCCGAGCAACTATGATCTTTTCTCTGTTAGGAAGTTCTGTAGACTGCTGCTAGACAGCTACTATTAGCTATGTGGGAAGCTCTGCAGATTGAATGTCAGAACTGTATGCTCCCCTTTTGTCTGGGATTCCTTCCCTGGTTATTCCACAGCAGGCGTCACACCAGACTGGATGTTGGAACTTAGTGACCCCTCTGCTCCTGGGGGTCAGAGCAGCAAGCTCCTGCTTGCTTCTGAATCTGCTCTGTGCTCAGCACACAGCCTAGTGCCCAAGATTGCTCTTTATCCTTGGACTTTACTTTTAGGTCCAGGTCCCTTTCTTAGCCCACCCAGTATCCACGACCCAGAACTGGAGAGTGAGTAACAAAGATACAATTGGCTCCTATTCTTATGCCTTGCACAAGGTTAAGCACATTTTTGCTGGATCTGGTACTGATACTTCATGTGCTACAATGCTCCACGTGATCATTCCTGGATAGATCCCTTGGCCAGTGTCCATAGGCCTCTTTGTATCCTTTTGTAGACCTAGCTTCAGTGAATGACTCACTGTGATTTCTTCTGAATTTTATCATCAGGACTTAGTCTAGTATTGCCTTTGAGATCTGTATAGAGGAGTGGTGGGGTAGAGTTTGTCTCTACTTCTTCAGATTACTTTCTCATCTTGACTCCCAATATAATTTTTAATTGGGGCAATTAAGCCACAATAGTTTGCACACATACATACATACACAAACATGCATATGTAATATATAAATATAAAATCTATATTTACATTATCTATTTCTCTATATGTACATGTATAATAATTTCTAATCAGGGTAATTGTCATATAAGAACATATATGTATCATATATAATAATAAGATATCATCTCCATCTATCCATACATATCATTGCGAACGGATCTATCCAGGAATGGTCACATAGAACACTGTAGCACGTGAAGAGGGCAGTACCAGATCCAGTACAGAGGGTGTACTGGTGCAAGGTGCAGGGATAGGAGCCAGTTGCACATCTGCTACTCGCTATCCATGTCTGGGTGACAGATCCAGGATGGGCAAAGGAGTTCTGCACATAAAAGTGGAGTCCAAGGATGAGGAGCAGTCTCCTCCTATATCTCATTTCATCTCATGTCGCAATCTATCATGTCTATGTCACATATATAGCACACCGTAGCAATGTATGTCACACCTTAACATGACATAAGTGGAATATGAAATAACCACCATGTAACACATATGACATGCTAACACAGATGCACATGACATATAATAGTATGCCATATGCATGTCAGTAGATGACATGGCACATCAATGCATGATCGTATAATATGGACATGACAATATATGCATAGCATGAAATGACATGTGTATAACACAATATAACATAACATCTATTCCTCTACTACTTTTCCATGCCCATTAACTTCATGCCAATTATAGTACTGGTAGCAGGGAGGGAAGTGACACTGTTTTCTTTTCTTACTCATGTCTAACAAGTGTTTTGATTCCATTATGCCATTGGAGATGGAGCAAAGAGTTAGTGAATGGAGATTTGTTATAAATATTCATTGCTGGGTCATTCAGAATGGTACACTGTTAATTATATGTCAACCCCTTTCCCCACAATCCATTTATTTGTTCATTCATTCAACAAACATTGGTTAAATCCTAATGAGGTAGCACAACATAGTAGAAAAAATGATGAATTTGGATTCTGAAGATCTTTGTTTGATTCCAACCTCTACCATTGCCCTTGATAACTTCCTTCCTTGGTGCTGAGAAAAATTTGTCTCTAGAGCTGCAAATGGTGATGACTCTAAACCTGTATGATTATGCAACCCAGCACTAATCTATAACTTCTCTTGTTGATATTTTTTCCCATCTTTTTTCCCCAACTTCCATCGCCTCTTTTAAAATATTTTTATTTTCAGTTCCTAATTCTCTCCTTCCTCCTACCCCTTCCTCCATCCATTGAGAAGGCAAGAAATTTGATACTCATCCATATGAAATCATGTCAAATATATATGCATATACATCAATAGCCATGTTACAAGAAAAACAAAGAAAAAAAATATATACTTTAACCTACACTCAGAATTCATTAGTTCTCTCTCTGGAAGTGAATAGCATTAAAAAAAAATCAAATGGAGTCTGCTTTTGCCCTCAGTGCTATACAGCAGTCCCTTCCAATCTCTTTCCCAACAGTTGTTCAATCTCCTTACCATCTCTGGGTGCTGAATGCTCCTGTAATGCTGCTTGCTTCCACCACCATCCCCAAGGGCCAAAGTTGGTGTGCTTCCACAGCACTGTCCCGGTCAGCCTCTACCCCAGGGTCATGGACCTCTCTTTCTGTTCTTCTAATCTGTTCTAGTTGGCAAAATGCCTCACTCTAATTTTTCGTTGTTTATGTCACAATATGCCATACTATAATATGACATAATCATGTATGACTATGCTAGCATGTCACATGTGTTACACTATGTTATTAGAATTTGATTTGATGTGCTTTTATAAATTGTTTAAAATGAAATATTGGGAGAACTTGGCAAAAATACTCTTTATTCTGCCATCTTGCCTCAGATCCTCTTTATTCTACATTTGCCTAGAAATCTCCTTTTTGTTTCTATGCTCTCCCTCTTCTCCAGGTGCCAGTTGCTTCCCCTCTTCCAGGACAGGTAATGTTTTCAAGGCTCCATTCAGTACAAAATCCTTGACTCCCTTTTACAAGCCATATCTCTTTACCCATAGAAGCATTCATCAGTAGATTCCCCCTCCCAACTCCAAAATAAGGTCTCTTTCCTCCTCCCTTTTCAATCTTTCTCCCCTCCTCCTCACCAACTCCCCTTTAAATTCTTCTCTCTGAGACCACAAAGATCACCTTTGTTTTATTTCTAGCCATTGATTGGACCCTAGTGCATCACTCATTCCTCTCTCTCACCTGTTCTCCTCACACACTTTGTCTCCCCTTCCGTGTAGTAATGTTGTCCCACAAAAGAAACATTCACTCACATGCAGGCTGTCACCAGTTCCTGTCCATTTGTCTCCTGTCTGCCTCTTTTAATGTTATCTCTCCTAGATTTCTGCTTTCCCCCTGTCTCCTTGTGAATATTTGGAAAGAGGTCTTTTACTGGTTTCTCTGATGCCACTGTTGATATTACTATCTTTGCCTATTGCATTTATTCACTCCTCCTACAATCCAGTTATATAGGGTATTCAAGAAGCAAATAATCTCTTCAGTTCTGGTTTTCTTTCTTAAAATATTTCAAATTCTTCTTTATTATTGAATGTCCATATCCTAGACAATAACCTCAGATTTGCAGGATAGTTCACCCCAGGATGCATCTTGAGCTCCAATGATCTTTAGAAAACATTATTCCATTCCCTCTTCTTTTTTTAAAAAGTGTGTATGGAATTGTCTTGCATTATTTGTCCTTTTCTTTGTATTTGAAGGTTGTTATTCTGATGACTTGTAGAACTGTAGTTGTTTCTGTTTTGAATTATTACATCTAACCACTAGGTATGTCAGAGTCTAAAGTTTTGCTGTTGTTTTTCCCTGAAGGTGATCTGTGAATTTTTTTTTATTGGAATTTAATTTTTTATATTCAGAAGTTCCAAGGAGTTGTTTTCTATCATTTTCTTCATTATGGTGTTTAGGTTTTTTGTCCTATTCTATTTTTCTGACAGATCTATGATTCTTAAATTATCTCTGAACATCCTGTCTTCTAGTTAGGTATATTTTGCTTATATACCATATTTTCTTTTAACGCTTTTGGTTTTTTTTTTTGTTTGTTTATCTTTTTTTCTAGTTTGTCTTTCACTTCTGTGTATTTGTATTCTCAATATATTGTTCTCACTTTTGTTTCTCTGGTGAGGCTTTCCATTGCAGATTCAAACTTTTCTATTCTGTTCATTATTTTTGGTGTTCAGGACATAAATTCTGCTCTCCTAATACTCATTTTTCTTTTAAACCACTCAGGAACAGCATGTTGTGGTTTCATGTTTTCCTTAAATTCTATAGGGTCCTCTGTCTCGTTGAGGGCCATATCATTGATCAATTTCCTTCATTTTGAAGTATTTATTCATAGATTCCTCAGCTTGTTTACTAGATCTAGGTGTCATATTTCCTTCTGTTTTCCTTGTTGATTTATCTGTTTAAGGTCTTTGAACTTTCTTCTTCCTAGAATACTCTGATACTTTCAGTTTTCAATCCCTCCTCTCTGATTATGGTTTCCTTGTGGGCTGGATCTTAAACAGTCTCAGCCTCCTTCCATACTGGGCAATTCATATTTCATCAGCCTAGGTCTCTGTCTCTGACTCTTGGATGATTAGAACTGGTCCCAGCTGTATGTTGCGCTCTTTTCCTTAGGCTTGGTGAAATGTTACATAACTCCTCACATGTATGGTCTTGGTCTTGTTTATCTGTCCCACCCACTCTGTTCCTCTGTCCCTGAACTGTCCACTTTATAGTTCCAGTGCTTCTGAGTTGTAGCCCCTGGCAAGCTTTTACTTATGAAGGGCTATGGCCTAAGTGGCTATTGATATCTGAACAACTTTCCCCTGTCTGGACCTGGGATCTCCATGGCACTGGAAAGGGAGAGGGGTAACTGAGGTGTAGGGGTGGCTTTTTGTATAAGCCTATCTTATGTCCTTTGGTCTCTTATGTCTTGCTTCCTAGGAGAGGTGGGAGCATGGAAGGGTGAGGCAGGAGTGCTGAGTGAGTTCAAATCAGTAAGCATCAGTTCCTGTTTTTTTAACCTTCTGAGTATCCTAGTCCATGGAGACAGATGTAGTTGCTTTATCATAGGCCTTTAACTTGTTTTGGCAAGGTTTGAGATTCATGGGTTTTGGAGAAAGTGCTGGTCTGCTGTCTTGTTGTTAATGTCTTAAGTGAGCTTTCTATGACCTCTACTTCTGAAGTACTCAGTTCATTTGCAATGGACATATAGAAGATAATAACTACATTCTGGGGGGCACCTTATTTGTGAAACTGCTATTGATACACTTATCATCTTAATGAAAATCATACTTAAAATATGAAATTCGTTTGTGTAATTGCCCTGCACCTAGTTTTGTCTCAAATAGTGATATAGTAAGATGAGAAAGCTCAGTCTCTGAGTTTTTATACCTAATTAAATTAGGATTATAATTCTTCAGAATTTCAAAGTTGTCCTAAAGAATGGGAAATAGTTCTATTTTTAAATCTATTGAACCTTTACTTGTTTAAATTATTGGGTTAAATTTAAGTTGAAGTTGGGCATCAGTGAATAACTTTTTTCAGTCACATAGTTATTTTCCTACTATAAAATGATAGGTAAACCATTTGACTAATTTCTTAATAGTGCTTGACTTCAAATAAATAGATGAGCAAATATATATTAAGTTCTTACTATATGCCAAACACTGTTCTAGGCACCGGGAAACAAAGGAAAATTAAGTGGTCCTTACTCTCAAGGAACTTTTGTTGCGGGTAACAATATGTATGTATTAAACTTAACAGGGTTAATCAGTTCACCTCCCTTCTCACCTAATCTTCAGGACCCCTAAATCATTTTCATGTTGGGTTAATTGATAGTGGAATCAGTATTTTGGATGAGTAAAGCAGAGCCATGGCTTCATGATGGTGGTGAGGGGTGCTTGCATCAAAGAAAATTGGTCACTGAGCCATCAAGGGCTACTCACTCCGAGGAGTTGAATGAGAGGCTAATTTCCGTTTTCACTTTCCTTTTTTTGAATGTATGGTGTGGAACTCTCTCTGGGACTTCCTGTAGTCTGTGTGTGTGTGTGTGTGTGTGTGTGTGTGTGTGTGTGTGTGTGTGTGTGTGTGTGTCTTTTTGAGTTTGATCAGACAATTAGAGCATGTGCTTCCTAGGCTAGCCTGGGAGTAGAACTTGGGTAGCTTACAGTCTCTTCTGATTTATCTCTCTTTCTCTGAGTTTAGGTGACTGAACATTAATCCTGAGATGGATACTCTCTCCTCTCTAGGCTTTCATGACATTGTTCTCTTTTTTTGGTACTTCTACTATTTGTCTGATATCTCCTTCTCAGTGTCTTGATTTATGTTAATCCATGTCCCACCCTCTAACTGTGGTTATCTCACAAAACTAGATGCTGGACCCTATTTTCTTTCTTCTTATTCTCTTTTAATTTATTTAATTAGTTCTCATGTATTCAATGATCCTTTCTATGCTTATGACTCCAAGATCTATATATTCAGCTCTACTGTATCTCCTGAGATACAATTACACATCACCAAAATACCTATTGGATATTTTGAACTGAATATCTTGTGCACATCTCCAACTCAGAGTGTCCAAATAGAGTTCATCAACAAGTGAGACTGATCAACTTGAGGTAAAAGGGATCGATCATACTATTGCTTGAGTCATTGAATACACCTTCTTCTGGAGAGTATGGGTATGACATCTTTGAGAGGACTGATAACATTTCCTGGGCTTGAGTATTTGTCTACTCATTTCATTGTTCCTTGTTGTCTACTCCTTTATACCTTATTGAAGAGGAGTGAATGACTGACCTGGGATAATTTTAATTAGTTCAGGCTATTGCTGATTGGCACCACCTCTGTATTCAGTACCTATGGAAGGAAGTCTTTAGTCCTACAATAATTAGAGATTTCCATAGCAGAAATAAAAATAGGCTTGTGTCCAGGGTTGAAGGAGGAAGGGAAGCATTTACACCTGTACAGTCTATCCCCTTGGAACTACTAGTGGCAAGTGTGTGGAAGCAGGAACAGTCTTATTGCATTTGTATGTAGTCTCACCCATGTGCTAGTGAGTAGTTGCAGGATTTTTTTTACTATGTAAACCCCATATGTCTCAGGTTAATGTACAAAAGGGGAAAGATATCTAGAACAATAAGTTTCTAGAGAATTCTGGGACCCAGGCTTCCAGAGAGAATAAGGAGAGTTTCTAGGGCAGTACCAGCTTCTTGGGAATAGATCATATTAAGCATGTTGACTTGGAACTGGAAGAGTAGTCATGATATAGAGATGTAAAACCCTAGACTTTGCCATCTGCTATTATCATGACTTATTTGGAAGGAGCAGTGAGGTTACCTCAGTAGCAACCACAGGTTTTTTTTTCCTTCTAGGGGAAGTCTATAGACTGGCTGCCTATACTGGGTCCCTGGGGTAAGAGGAAGAGTTCATTGGAAAGAGAAGAGAAACTGAATCAACTGTTTATTAATTCAGGTGAATGTTGTTTAGCATCTTCTACAGGATGAAATCAATATTGCCTGGTATCAATATGTTTTATTATTTTGAGTATCTTCATGGGACTTCAAACTATTTTATCCATAACTGTGGAGACCGAAGTTGTATTTTGAGGGTCTCAGAGTAAATTATGGTCCGGGGCTAAACAAACAAAAATCTATGATTTGGGGGCAACCCCTGAAAGTTAAACTTAACCCATGTAAACCTAGAGCTTGGGATAAAGGGTGACAAGTTATATAACATAACATAGAATTACACCTCTGCAGAGAACTGAAATGAGTAATGATTATAATAACACTAGTTTTTACTTCCTTCACTATCATAAAACACTTTCCACATATTATTTCAACTACTTCTTTTTTGTAAACCTTGAAAATTTGTAATGGTAATGCAATTTTGAATTTGAAGATCCCTTTTGTGTTGACTAAAGTAGCAGATACTTAACACTTAGTAACTGACCAAGCCTCTGATTGGGGAAACAGAAGGTATGAACTCCTGCCCCTTGTTACTGATGTAACAGGAAGTTGGCTGAAAGAAGTGATGTAGGTAATACTGTGTATATAAGAAAAGCCCCAGAGAGGCACAGTCAGAATTTCCTTGAGACCAAGATCTGGTGGCAGAACAGCTATAGAAGAGAGAATGGAGAACTGAGTACTGAGAACTTGTGGTAGTAGTGGAGCTCCTTCTAAACAGGATCCCAGAAGCCCAGAGCCAGGAGGCCAGGAACCCAGAATCCGGAGCTAGGAGCCCCAGAGCCCAGGAGCCAGGAGCCCAGGTGACTGAAGCATGGCCAGGATGCTCAGACTTTGTATGTGGCTTGGTTGAGCCTTGAATTCCTTGGAGCAGGAATGGTGAAGGATCTGACATCGACCAGACCCTATGAACACCAGTGTGGAGCAGGACCTGCTCAGAGAGCTGGTCAAGGAACTTAGAGCTATCTGCCATTGAACCCAGGTAGAATCAGGGACCATGGAAGGTGATCCAGGGAATCTGAGAACAGGCCCCAAGTCAAGATGAACAAAAGGCCTCTCCTTGGGTACTGAGTAATTATGGAATTATAGTTTACTAGTGACCTAAAGGGTGGAGGGTTTTGTGTATGATACTTAGTAAGACTTTGCTGAATAAGTGACTGATTGTACTTTGAGTGCTTTGACTATTGTTACTGATTAGTGACTGATTGAGTTAATTAAGACTTTGCCCCAAGAGTGGAAGACTTTGACTGTGTACTTTGATACTACTGATAAGTGACTGATTGAGTTAACTTAAGAGTGACTATTTTACTTTGACACTATGTTGTGAATATTATATTGTGATTTTCTGTGATAAGTTGAAATATGGTGAATGCTGTATTTTGAATTATGCTATACCTTGATTTTCCATGGATGTTTTGCTTTTGTTATGGAATAGAGTGATCACTATACTCAATAATCAGAACCTTAAAAAAAGCTGTTCACAGTAGCAGTTCTCCTGGAAAGCTTCTGTGCATGGCACTACAGGGGCTAAACAAACAAAAATCTATGATTTGGGGGCAACCCCTGAAAGTTAAACTTAACCCATGTAACATAACATCGAATTTAACCTCTGCAGAGAACTGAAATGAGTAATGATTACAATGACAATAGTTTTTACTTCCTTCACTATCATAAAACCCTTTCCACATATTATTTCAACTACTGCTTTTTTCTAAACCTTGAAAATTTAAGCATGCATGAATGCAAACAATAGTTTCTCAATTTCAAGGTTGAGCATCTTAGTGAATACAAAAGGAGGTTTGACTATATTTGTACCAAACCCCCAAATCACCTTGATAATAAATTTTTTTTGACAGTCCAAAATTGGCTGCTGACCTTATTTTATAAGAGTTTAGGAAATCTTCCTAGTTCAATGATTCTGTTAATGAAATTTATTTCTACCATAATGTGTTTTATACTTATATACAATTCCTCTTTTTGAATAAAAAGAGATTGATCTTCAGAGGCATTAGTTCTCCAGTTTTTAAAGGATAAAGTTGAATGGTAGACATAAATTATTGGTTGAAAATCATGACATGAATCACCAAACAACATGAAACTAAAGTTCTCACAAAAGTTTTGAAGTTGTGCTTTATGTTCTCATTGCCTTGCTAAAAGGAGAATGGTTTCTGTGGGTTATGAACTCCTTCAAAATTTGTGCTTCCTGGAACCCTGCTGTCTATCTTGTCATAAATTTACATTTACAAGAGACTTCCCATGTCTAGTCCAACCCATTCATTTTGCAGATGAGGAAACTAGGTTCATTTGAGGAAATTAACCAAAGGTCACACAGATAGTAAGTGGTAGAGACAGGATTCAAATCCAAGTAATCTCTGTTTCCAGAATCAGGATTCTTAGCAATGCATTACTCCATCTCTTAGTCATCAAGTTACTCCTAGAGTGTCATGCAAAAGAGAGATTAGGCTTATTCTTCTATTGTTTCTTTTTTTCAAGAGAGAAGATTTAAGTTTGATAGTAAAAAAACTTCCTAAGGATTAATATTAGTCAAAGGTAAAATGTAGCCTTGATAAACAGAGGGTTCCCCCTTATGAGAGGTCTTCAAATAAGACTGGATGCGGTCACTCATTGAGTGATATATAGAATGAGTTCTAATTCAAATATGGGTGAGTAAACAGTCTTTAAAGTACTCCAGGGCTCAGATTCTATGACACTGAGAACAAGGATTACAATTATGGTACTTAAACTTCTATGTCTGGTTGTCAACTCTTATTTAGAATGTTTAGTTAGGGGGCAGAGCTAAGATGGCAAAGAAAAGTCAGGGACTCTCCTGAGCTCTCCCAAGATCCCTTCCAAATAACAGTAAATGACTTCTCAAAACAAATTCTGAGGCAGAACCCACAAATAGATGATGTTAAAAAATTTTCCAGCCCAAGACAACTTAGAAGGTCAACAAGAGACGTCTCTCTATCTAGCTGAGTGGAGTTCAATGAAGCACTGGCCAGCACAGAAAACCAACAATAAGGCCTTGGGTGATTGAATAAACAACAGTGATTTCTGGAGCTCTCAGCCCACAGACAGTAAAGGGGGTAAGGCAACTGGTCAGAGGGAGATTAAAGAGGCCCTTTTGCTGACTCTGGGTATAGGATTCTGTTGCATTGCTCATAAGTGGATATGGGTCACAGGGCAAGCAGAAGCAGAAGCAGAAACACAACCAGAGCTTGCAGCCACAGGTGGCAAGGACCCTAGTCACAGTTCCAAGGCAGAAAAGAGTGCTTGTGATTGATCATAAGCCAGTTGAATAGTAAGCACACTTTTTCTTAGATCACACCACCTTAAAAGAACTGGAAAAGGAGATACAAAAACTCACTGAAGAAAATAATTGCTTAAAAATCAGAATTAAACAAATGGAAGCTAATGATTCCATGAGACAGTAGAAAAACAATAAAACTCAGTAAAAAAAAATGGAAAAAAATAGAATAAAATGTGAAATATTTCACAGGATAAACAACTGACCTGGAAAATAGGAGAGATACAGGAAAGATAACTTAATAGTTATTGGACTACCTGAAAACAATGACTTTAAAAAGAACCTAGATGTTATCTTTCAAGAAATTATCAAGGAAAACCGCCCTGATATCCTAGAACCAGAGGGAAAGTTGGAAATGGAAAGAATCCATCAATCACTTCCTGAAAGAGATCGAAAAACAAAACAAAACAAAAAAACGTAGTACCTCCCAGGAATATTATAGCGAAATCCCAGAAATCCCAGGTCAAAAAGAAAATATTGAAAGCAGTCAGAAAGAAACAATTCTAAATACCATGGATTCACAGTCAGAATAATGTAAGATTTAACAGCTTCTACATTAAAAAATTGGAGGGCTTGGAATATGATTTTCCAGAGGGCAAAGGAGCTAGGATTACAACCAAGAATCACTTACCCAGTAAAATTGAGTTTAATACATCAGGAGAAATATGGATTATTTAATTAGAGGACTTTCAACATTTCTGATGAAAAGACCAGAGCTGAATAGAAAATTTGACTTTCAAATATAAGACTCAAGAGAAGTATAAAAAAGATAATCAAGAAAGAGAAATCATAAGGGATTCAAAAGTTTACATTCATACATGGGAAAATGATACTTGTAACTCCTAAGAATTTTATCATTGTTAGGGCAATTAGAAGGAGTATACATAGACACAGGGCCTGGATGTAGTTGATTATGATAGTATGCTATCTAAAAAATAATATTAAAAAGTGAGAAGAATGTACTGGAAGAAAGGGAAAAGGAGAGCAATTTGGAACTATGCCCAAAGGGCTATAAAATCACTCATACCCTTTGACCCAGAAATGCCACTACTAGGTCTTTATCCTAAAGAGATAAGAAATAAAAAGAAAAAGGACATATATACAAAAATATTTAGAGCAGCTATATTTTGTGGTGGAAAAGAATTGGAAATTGAGAGCATACCCATCAACTGGGGAATGAATGAACAAATTGTGACATATGATTGTAATGGAATACTATTATTTTATAAGTAATGATCAGTAGGATGCTCTCAGGGAAAAAAAAAAACTTGGAAAGACCTATATGAACTGATGCTGCAAAGTGAGATAAGCAGAATCAGAACACTGCACACAGTAACAGCAGTTTGGACCATGATCAACTATGAATTACTTAGCTCTTCTCAGCAGTATAATGGTCTAAGATAATTTCAAAGGACTTATGATGAAAAATACTACCCACCTCCAGAGAAAGAGCTGAAAGAGTCAAAATGTAGATCAAAACATTTTTAAAAACCATTTCTTGTCTGTGTTTTCATTAATAACACAACTAACATGGAAATGTGTTATCTGACTGCATATGCATAACCTATATCAATTTGCTTGCCTTCTAGGGGGAAAGGAAGGGAGGAAGAGAATTTGGAACTCAAAATTTTAAAAATGAATGTTAAAAGTTATTTTTACATGTAATTGGGAGAAAATAAGAACTTTTTAAAAAGAATGTTAGTCAACAAATTACTGCTAACTCGAAGTGGTAGGAATATGTGGTCCTATGAGGTAAAAGGATTGAAGGGGAACATTGAGAAATTTATGTCTTTCCCACAATCAATTGCTTTCTGAATCTCTACTCTGTTCTCCCAGGAGTAATAAACATTGATATAAGTAGGCATTATATTAAAGTTAGCTAGCAGTAGCATTTTTATTGTAATAATAATGATTGTTATTTTATTAAATATGATTAAAATTGGGAATTAGGAAGAAGAGTTATATATACTGAGTATCTACTCACATTGATTCAAGTAATGAATATTATAATGCCCCCTTGAGAATTATTTACCCAACTTACTACCTAAGTTAAGAATAAGGATCCCTAGAGTTAGTTGTTACTACAATTTGTGTTTTCTAGTGGTTATCCTAATTCCTAGTTCAAGAAACCCCAATAACATGCTTCCCCTTAACAGTTGGCCAATAGTCTCAGTTCTTTAGCTAAGGCATTTATTCAACTGGCATGACAAGAGCAATAGTTACAAAGGCTTTACCCCAAATGCCAGGGCCCACTTGCTCACAAATAGATCCATAGTCAAGGGTGTGGAATATAATGAGCATGATTCTAAAATATAATGGTAGTGATACAAATGTGCAGGGAACCAAGGTGGTCAAGGCAATGACCAAACTCATGAACTTCAGGGCTTCATTATCTTCTCTTTTGCTCAGATGGTTGGCAAAAAAGTTTACTATGAGTCTCCAAGCTTTTCAGGAAGGGTGTCTTGGGTGTCTTGGCTGACTGACTGAACCTCTCCTTGATGGGGCAACCAGGTCACTTGGTGGCTATACTGTCTCTTTACCAAACTCTATTGCTACTGAACTGGCAGGGCAAGATAGGACTGGATTGGATCAGCAGGTTTCACAGCTGTTGGGTCCTTTTCAGGGTGTGGTATATGTTTGGGTTCATCTGTTGGTCTCCTTGACTCACTCTTCAACAGAAAGCTCCATCTCTTCCACTTTTAACCATATGTGACCATGCTCTTTTTAACTAAAAGTCACACTGCTTCCCTTTGACTCCTTTAGAACTTCAGCTCTCAGATCATTTGTCACTTCCAGTCAGGAAAAGGGAGACAGCTTTTCTTTACTACTAAAAGCTCCTTTCTTCTTTAAATTACTCCTTATTGCCCTAGGGTGATCAGCTTCAGTTCATAGACTTTCACCTCCATGCTGTTTTAGCCTTTTTAGGTTTGGATTGTTACTATCAGCATAAAACTGAATTTCATTTGCCTTCTTACTGAGCCAAGAATCCTGCATCTCTCTAAGCTTTGCTTGTATTTTACTTTTGATGGAATTAAATGCTGACTTCTTAGAGATGGATGAATTATCTTGCTGGTAAACCTTGTAGAGTTATCATTTTTCATTTAGCAGCTTCTGAATTTCCCCATCTTGGTGTTTGTGAGTGTTCTAACCCAGATGAACAAATGCAGTGCTATACACCAAATCTCTGAAAGCTGCCTACTCCTTTCCTGCTCTGCTGTTGCCAGCTTTATGTTGACTCAACTTTCCCGCCAAGTTAGCAACAAGCTGTTCCTGCTCAGAGAAGAGTTCTAATTTGTTGACATTCTTTCTTCTGGTAGTCATTTTGCTTTGGGAATGTCACTTTTGCCAAATGTGAATATTTAACTTGGAAAGGATAAGTCTATGATCAGTTCAGCACTCTGTGCCACACATTAACTTCCGCACTCATACATCCTGTCTGTCTCTTCTCGTGACTATTACATAGTCTATTAAATGCCAATGTTTGCTGCAAGGGTGCATCCATGAAGTTTTATTGTGTTTAGGTAAAGGGAAGATGGTGTTGGTGATGAGAAGGTCATTAGATACACAAGTCTTTAGTAGTAAGTGACCATTGCTATTGCTATTTCCAACTCCATTCCTCCCTAAGACTTTCTGCTGAATCTAAGCACTTTTATGATGCCCTGAAGGCTATTTCTGAACCAAAGACCTATGATGTATCTCAACTACTCAGTGCTGATGGAACCACATTGATTAGTGATAAGGGAATGATCCTAGGGAAGGCTGAACACTTCCATAGTGTTCTCAACAGATCATCATCAATCAATAATGAGTCCACTGACCGTTTACCTCAGGTTGAAGTCAATCCCTCCCTTAGCTGAAGCTCAAAGTGAAGAAGTTTTTTTTTTTTCATCTGTGTAGGTTTATATTTAGATATGATACTCAGTCATTTTTAAATTTTACTTTCTTTTTTTTTCCAAATGGTTTATTAACTTCTGGTTTACATCATTCATTTTCTCCAGATTTTGAGTTACAAATTTTCTCCCCATTTTTCCCCTACCCACTGCCCCAAAATAGTGGAACCACAGGATATCCCCTCCTCCAATCTGCTCTTTCCCATATCTTCTCCCATACCCCTTTGACTTTTCCAGTAGGGCATGGTGGATCTCTATGCCCCAGTGTCTGTATATCTGATTTCCCAATTACATGTAAAATAGTATTAATAATAGCATACACACATACATATATATGTATTTTGAACATTTGATTTTAGAACTTTGAATTCCAGATTCATTCCCTTCCTCCCTTGTCACCCACCCTTACTGGGAAGATAGGCAATTCAGTATAGATTGTACATGTGTAGCTATGCAAAACATTACCATAGTATATATATATTATAAAAGACTGACTATATTTCTCTCCCTCCTATCCCACCTCCCACTTGTTCTATTCTCTACTTTGATCCTGTCCCTTTTCAAAAGTGGGTGCTTCCAACTTCCTTCCCCCCCAGCATGCCCTCCCTTCCATCATCCCCCCTCTCATCCCCTTCCCCCCTACTCTCCTGTAGGGTGAGATACCCTATTTAGCATGTATGTCATTCCATCCCTGAGCCAAATTCAATGAGAATAAGGTTGACCCATTCCCTTTTGCCTTCCTGTTCCCCTCCATTGTAACCATTTTCCCTTGCCTCTTCTATATGAGATAGTTTACCCCATTCTGTCTCTCCCCATCTCCTCTCATTATATTCGTCTCTCACCTCTTACTTTCACCTTCTAAGTATCATCCCTTCCTATTAAATTGGTCCTGTGCCCTCAATCTATGTATACCTGTACACATATATACACACTCACATATATATATATATATATATATATATATATATATATATATATATACACACACACACGCACACACACCCTCCTATATAGACATATATATGTATGTATACATAAATATATAGCCTCCTGTGAGGCTCGGATTGGCTCCCAGAGCTCTGTGCTGGCTGATTCCTGCCAGCCTGCCAGGCTGTCCTCAGAGGGAGGTTAGATTCTCTGTGTCATTTTGTGGGTTCTATAGCTCCAAAGTTTGTTCAGAGTTCCCTTTTACATGGATTCTGAAGAAGAGGTTTTAAATGCCATTAGTCTCCTTTCATGAGCAAAGCACCTGGTACTGATTCTGTTCTAGCTGAAATTTACAAGGTAAGGGGTCCATTGCTCATATAAAAGCTGACTGAGATTTTCCAGGTTATATGGCAAGAGGAGGTTATCCCCCAGGAGTTCAAGGATGCATCATTGGGGGGGGGCATCTCTCTCTTAGTCATTGCTGGCAAGATTCTTGCCAATGTCCTCCTTAATAGGCTGATCCTCCACCTGGTAGGTGGTCATCTACCTGAGGGCCAGTGTGGCTCCACAAAGGGCCAAACAAGAGTCAATGTGGTGTTTTCTGCCTGACAACACCAAGAAAAATGCCAGGACCAGAACGGAGGTCTGTATACAACATTTGTAGATCTGATCAAGGCCTTTTGGGCGTGTATGGAAAATTAGGTCAAAATTTGATTAACTGGAGAAGTTCATCATCATTGTAAGTCAATTTTGTGATGGCATGATTGCCTGAGTTCTAGATAATGGACAATGCTCTTGTGCCTTCCCAGAACCCAATGGAGTAAAACAAGGTTGTGTGCTTGCTCCCATGCTTTTTAGTGTGATGTTTTCAGCCATGTTGTCAAATGGTTTCAATGAGGATGAACACATCAAGGTCAGTGTAATGCCATGCGCAGAAGCTTTCCAGAACTGCTACTGTGAACAGCTTTTTTTTTAAGATTCTGATTACTCAGTATAATGATCACTCTATTCCATAACAAAAACAAAACATTCATGGAAAATCAAGGTACAGCATAATTCAAAATACAGCATTCACCATATTTCAACTTATCACAAAAAAATCACAATATAATATTCACAACATAGTCTCAAAGTAAAATAGTCACTCTTAAGTTAATTCAATCAGTCACTTATCAGTAGTATAAAAGTACACAAAGTCTTCCACTCTTGGAGCAAAGTCTTGATTAACTCAATCAGTCACTAATCAGTAACAATAGTCAAAGTAGTCAAAGTACAAATCAGTCACTTATTCAGCAAAGTCTTACTAAGTATCATACAGAAAACCCTCCGCCCCTTAGGTCACTAGTAAACTATAATTCCATAATTACTCAGTACCCAAGGAGAGGTCTTTTCATCTTGACTTGGGGCCTGTTCTCAGATTCCCTGGATTCCCTTCCATGGTCCCAGATTCTACCTAGATTCAACAGACTGTCACCTGGGTTCAATGGCAGACAACTCCCAGTTCCTTTACCAGCTCTCTGGGCAGATTCTGCTCCACACTGGTGTTCACAGGGTCTGGTCCATGTCAGCTCCATTGCTGCTCCAAGGAATTCAAGGCTCAACCAAGCCACAAACAAAGTCTCAGCATCCTGGTCATGCTTCAGTCACCTGGGCTCCTGGCTCCTGGGCTCTTGGCTCTGGGCTCCTGGGATCCTGTTCAGAAGAAGCTCCACCACTACAAGTTTTTAGGACTCAGTTCTCCATTCTTCTATAGCTGTTCTGCCACCAGATCTCAGTCTCAAGGAAATTCTGACTGTACCTCTCTGGGGCTTTTCTTATATACACAGTACTAACTACTTCACTTTCTTCTGCCAACCCCTTCCTGTTAAGTCAGTTAACAGGAGACAGGAATTCATACCTTCTGTTCCCCCAATCAGAGGCTTGATCAGTTACTAAGTGTTAAGTACCTGCTACTTTTGCCAACACAAAAGGATCTTCAAATACAAAATTACATTACCATTGCAGTCAGCTATTGCACTGATGGTAAATTCTTTTAACTTGAAAAGGCTACAAGCCAAGACCAAAGTGGAGGGAATGTTGGTGCATGATTTTCTGTTTTCAGATGGTTGTGCTCTCTATGCAGCCTCTGAAACTGAGATGCAACAAAATATGGATCTATTTTCTGCTGCTTGTGCTAATTTTGGCCTAACAACACCAAAAAAACACAGGTGCTCCATCAGCCACTACCCACACCATCCATAGGTCTATCCATTCTGTAATAGTAATGGGATTTGAAGATCTTCCCTGCTGTATTGGCAAGCAAATAGATACTTAACACCTTGTTTCAGCTATTTAACTACCTAGCACCTTGTTTCAGTTCATGATTGTATCAAGTATTAAGATCTAGAACTTGTGAATCTCACAGTGGGATGAACTTGCTGATGTAACAGGAAGGGGTGGAACAGGGAGGAGCTAATACCATATATAAGAAAAGGCCCAAGCTAGAGAGCCAGAACTGCAAGCAGTGTGGAGGATGAGGAGCTACCATGAGTGAAGAGAAGAGGATCCTTGCTTAAGGGAGTCTGTTTTGTTTTGAAGGCCTGACTGAAAGAGGTTTTGGGAAGGCTTTGGAATGTGGGTATTGGCTGCATTGGTTATGTGTACCAACTTCATTGTTACTGTATTGAATTTGACTTCCTAATTTTGGGACTTGGTTTTCTGGAATTTGAATAAATACTTTGGTTCTGTCCTCCATGTGGAGAGCCTGTTACATTTTGTGATTCACACCTACACTAGCATATTCATAGCCACTGTGGGTGCTATGAATATCGCATTGGTGTTACAATTGTTTACAGTAAAAGGAGAAATTTTGAATGTTGTGGATAAATACACTTACCTTGGTGGTGTACTTTCCAGGGATGTACACATTGATAATGAGGCTGATGCATTTATTGCCAGAGCTAGCTCAGTGTTTGGAATTCTTTGAAGGAAAGTATGGGAGAGAAGAGGCATTAGAATGATTACCAAACTGAAGGTCTGCAGAGCCTTTGTGCTGAGCTCGTTGTATGCCTGTTAAACATGGACATGCCAGGAAACTGAATTGTTTCCATTTGAATTTTCTTAGGAAGATTCTGAAGATTACCTGGCAGCATAAGGTACCACACACCGAGGTCCTTACTTGAACTAAATTGTCAAACATTCAAACTATGCTTCAGAGAGTACAACTCCTATGGGCTGACTACATTGTTCAAATGGAAAAATACATTCTTACCAAAAAGACAATTTTATGGAGAGCTCACACAGGACAAATGTTCACATGGTGGTCAGAAGAAGTGATAGAAGAACACTTTCAAGTTCTCTCTCAAGAACTTTGGAATTGATTGTGTGACATGGAAACATTGGCACAGGACTATTCAGCATGGTGGGCCCACATCAGAGAAGGTGCTGTGCTCTATGAGCAAAGCAGAATTGAAACAGGTTAAAGGAAATGCAGGATGCACAAATTCAGAGTGTCCACCCCAAGTGTTCATGTGGGCTATTTGTGCCTGACCTGTGGTAGAGCATTCTGAGCTCTAGTGGTCTGATTAGTCAGTCAGACACATTGAAACTTGACTCTAATGATGTCATTTTGCTCCTCTTCAGGGAACAAAGGACAACAGACATTTTAGGTGGATATGTGGCTAATGACAAAGGAATTGTCCTATAGGCCCCTTTCATTGTCTTGCTGGCCCTTTCATAAGAAATTAAAGTATTGAAGCCTCTTACCCTTTCTAGGATGGGGAATGTCTATATGGTCTTTTCTCCTTTTAGACTAGCTTTTTCTGGAGTGTCACTAGGGCACCCCCTTTACACATTCATTTAACAAACATTTATAAAGCACATACTATGCATAAGGCTCCATGTTCAGCAGTGAGGGGAGACATAAGTATAATGAAGATATATTCCCAGCCCTCAAGGCAATCACGATTTGATTGCAGCTAGAACTCTTCTTCCTGATTAATATTCTCATTTTGAAGTGTTTGGCTATAAACCAGATAAACCCATTTTTTTAAGTTGAATGTTTTCATGTCTTTTTTTTCCCACTAGTTACTTAAACTTCAATATTTATTTGTCAGGCTGCTTCAAAAATCTGTCTTATCCTTCTAGCACAGTGGTTCCAACTTGGTATATGTTTACTTTTTCTAGACAAAGTTCTCTGGGCTTTATTACTCCTTCTGATTGAGTTTATAATTTCTGAACAGTTGGAGAATAACATTAAATCCATGAAAGACTGTGGTGGCTGATCCAATCAGGCAGATTCTCCCAGGATCTTGGATCTCATTCATTTTTGAAGCATTCTTCACAGCAATGCAGTTGCTCCTATAACTTTTCTATATGTCTGTATATCCAAATATAACAGTTCTTCTCCAGTAGAATATGTTTTCATGTATTTGGTCTTTAATAAAATTCACTAGGGAAATTACACTTTCATGTTGTCATTAAGGTATGTCAGATGTGTCACATGTGAGCTCTTCTCCCAAGTGTACCCAAACCAGATTAAAATATAATTGGGAAATATTTAACAAAATAAAAAATACAATAAAATATAGATAATTACATTTTAAAACTGTCAACCTAAGTTCCACAAGAATCCTTCTATTTGTTTGATACCCCTAAGATATGCTTTTGAGATATGTCTTACCTGTATGTTGCTACTATGAAGAGTCCATGGGGAGAGTGGAACATTTATATTAAGGTTTGAGGGATGAATTCTGAGAGGTAAATACCCCCAAATGGTCATCCAGCTTTTACTAAAAGATATGCAGGAAGGAGGATTTCACTAGCTTCTATGTAGCTGATTCAACTTTTGGATAATTCTAATGGTTAGGAATGTTTTTTAGACATTAAACCTAACCTGCTTCTTGATTGCTTCTGCCTATTGATGCTAGTTTTGCTGTCTACGGCAAAGCAGAAGTAGTGTAATGCTGCTTCTCAGTGGTAACACTTCAAATACTTGAAAACAGCTATTATAATCATCTTAGGCCTTTCCCTATCTAGGTTAACCACAATCCAGTTTCTTAAAAAATTCTAAGACAACATGATCTCATTGCCCTTCTCTGTCTTGGTGATTTTCTTCTCTAGTTTTTAATAAGATCATAGGATAACATATTCCGAGCTGAAATGGACTTAGAAGTCATCTACTTAAACCCCTCAGCTTACAGATGAGGAAACTGAGAACTAGAGAGGATAATTACCTTGTCCAAGATTTTTGGTCTGATCAGGACACAGTAAACAGCAGGACAGTTACAGGGCCTCCAGTTAAGGGTTGAATTTGCTTATTTGCTGGTTGTATTATACTGTTAGTGTACATTTCTCATTTGGCAATAATATTTTTAAATGCAGGATAATCAGGATAAATAGAATTTTTACATATACAGTAGTAGCACTTTAAAACATAAAACACATAAATCAGTTTTCTTGCTTCTAATGATTTCCAGAATTAAAATATCTTCTCTTTTGAAATTTTTATAGCAAAAGGTTGAGAATTTTCTACCCTACAGGCAAAAAGACCTATTCTCAGGAATTCCCTCAGACCTGGTCTTGTGTTCTGACATGCCCATAGAACCAAAAATTCTCCTCTTTGCTACAGCTCAGTCCTATCTTTGCTCCTTAGGGATATACTGGAAATCCATGCTTACTCCAAAAAGTTCCATTCTAGACCTTCCAAATCTCTAACAGGATAATTTATAGAGGATTCCTGGAAAGTGACTCCATTTCTGGACTCTATATGAACACAGTTCTTGATCCTCTATCATCATATCTACATGCAATGTCGCTGCAGTTCAAAGACCTTTTCCATATTTAGTATAAGTCTATGAGACTGATTTATTGGGTACCTTATCACTTACTTTAAGTGGGGTGAGGTTGAGTAAATCAGTTATCTACCCTTATATATGCTTTGCCCTAAACTCACCTAAAATTCTTTGCCCTAAACCCACCTTCTATAGTCTTCCCTTCCTTCTGAGCTTACCTTCCATTTACACTGTGTATTCTATTGCATGTATTTAGTTATTTCTAACTTGTCTTTTTCCATTAGAATGTGAGGTCCTTGAGGGCAGGTACCTGTTTTTTTATTCCTTTCTTTGTATCCTCAGTGCCTAGAGCACAGTAAGTGTTTATAATAAATACTTGTTAGCTGACTAATCATAGTGTTGCTACTGTACCAGATCTCATAACTGGCAACATGAACCTTAGGGTTTAGCTAAACTCTAGTTCTTTGGGCCTAACTTTGGCACTAAGTCTAAGTTCCCGTTCTGAGTGAATTTTGTATTTCTCCTTGCACCCCTTCCTTTTCTTCCTCTCAGGCCCCACCCAATATTTTTACATTAACTAGAAACAAAATAGAAAATGAACCAGTTTATCTTCATTCATTCTTATAGGTGTGTTCTTACATTTATAGGCATAAGCAAATGCTGATCAACAAAGAAGATAATAATTGGTTCTCTGAGAATCACTCAGGTCTGAACAATAGGCATTTCAAGTGAAGCATAAGTCTATTGAAACTCCCTAAGGTTTGGAGGTGGAGTAGGTATTAATAAAAATTTAGTTTTTGTTAGGTTTCTAGTTCTAGCAGATAAGTATTGAGAATGGCTGGGTCAAGAAGGTCAGGTGATTTGGGACTTGACACAGGTAATTTTGAATGTAGGGATTATGCACTCCTAGACAATCTCTTACCGAACAGAAGATCTCAGAAGCCTCTTTAGTTTTTGGGGGTTTTTCTGTGTCCTAGCTATGCTTTGGCCCACTCTCCTGACCAAATATTTCTGTTTCTTTGTTTCCTGCTGTGTTTGCACTTCCTGGTATGTGATTCTTGCTTAATAATGGGGATTGCCCCACTCCTGTTGGTGTTACTCAGGACCCGATACCAATTTCACCTAACATCTGATTCAGATCCATTATTAAGCTGCACATGCATACAAGGAAGAAGTTGAATTTTATGGATATTTCATTGTTAGAAGCTGGAATATGATATTTCTTAGGGGGTATATTCACAACTACCCTCCCTTCCCTTATGTACAATCTTTCCCTCACCTTTTCCCAAAGCAGACAGGACTTCCTAACTCAGAGCCTTGCTGTGATATACCCTGACTTATTCACCCTCTCATTGTTCCACATATGGTCACTGAAAGTTCCCTCACTCTAAGATCTTACTCCCAAACACACACTACTGCTACTTCTTTCACTTAGTATCTCATTACAACATGCCAGCATCAACACAATAACCGGATTATCCTCTATGCTCTCTGATTTCATCAGTCTCTTCACCTAGAACAGTCTTTCATCAACTACACTGACCATCACCAGCCCATAGGTATCTTGGGTCTCCTCTGACTCTGTTGAGTGCCTGCTTTAGCTTTTTCTACTTTCAAACCCTCCAGCATCTCTAGCTCCTGACAGTGGGATATTATGTGGGCCAATCTAAGGCTGGGATGGAATGACACCAGGAGAAAAGACAGCCTAATTGAGATGTAGTTAGGTGGCTCATTGGATAGAGTGCTGGGCTTGGAGTCAGGAAGACCTGAGTTCTAATCCACCCTCAGACACTTACTAGCTGTGTGATCCTGGGCAATTCACTTAACCCTGTTTACCTCAATTTCTTCATCTATAAAATGATCTGAAGAAGGAAATGACAAACTACCCCAGTATCTTTGCTAAGAAAACCTCAATTGGGGTAAATGGAGAGTTAGTCAGACACGACTGAACAATAATGAAGGTGTTGAATTTATTGGGCGTCTGGTGGAAGAGACAAATAATAATAATAGTTGCTTTAAAGTCTGCAGAGTGCTTTAGAAACTCTCTCATTGGGGATGCACAACAACCTTGTGAAGTAAATAGTAGAGATATAGTGATCCCCGTTTCGCTGTGTGAGATAGTGATTAAGTGACTTGTCTAAGATTGTGCAGGTAATATGTGTCTGAAGCAGGATTTCCAAGATGGGTCTCCCTGCTTTTATGCCTAATGCTGCATCCATTGCACCAAACTGCTTCAAAGGAGTGAGGCTACCAGGTCAGTGCTTGAAAAGATGAGGGACTGTTAAAGCAAGGGTTAGAACAAGGTCAGAAATAGCAGCAGCTGCTCACTGCTCTGGAGACAGATCTCCTCAGTCTCATAAATAAGCCACGCTAGATCCTCTTGTGGAATGATTTTTAACCTCTCCTTCCAATTGATTACCCAGGAAGTCCCTAATCTCTCGATTCCACCCTATTCCCCTTAAAAAGGAAAAAAAAATCCTAATTTATGTGTGTGTGTGTGTTTTAGTAGAAGAAAAGAAGTAAGATTATTGATGATTGTGATGATGATGATAACGCATTTCTGAAGTGTTTATTATGTGCCAGGCACTTGGGTTGACGTCTGGGGGTACAAATACAAATCAACAGGATAGTCCCTGTCCTTCAGAAACTTACATTATAATAGGGAAATGAAACATATAATGGAGAACTGGTAAAAAAAAAAGAGCAGGGCATAGTTTGGAAATGGCTGGCAAGTGATATGGAGTACTGGTCCCAAGAAAGACATAGCAAAAGCTCACATATTAGAGCCCAGTGCTCAGGCCGAAGGGGTGGCATCTAAGGTTCAAGTGGGAAGATGGACAGAATGCCATAAGAAAATCCTATGCCACCATCATTAAAAAGTGGTACTTATTCATAGGTCCCTGTTCACTTAGCTTGCCCTTTGGAGAAAGATTACATCTGTTCATCTTCATTTTCTGAATCTGTTTTATCTCTGACATTTGGTCTACCTTTTGTTTGGTGACTTTCCTTACTCCTGTTCAACTTTTTGACTTCCATCCCATGTCTTGGTTAGCATACCAGCTTTTCTATGGGTCACACTTCTGCCCACTACTTCAGACCCTTGCCTCCCCTTTACATTTGGGCTCAATGGTACATAACCTGTGCATAAAGATTATGGACTGCCTCACTCTTCTTGCTCAGGCCCAGACATCAGACCATGATTTCATCAGTTGACCAATGAGTTTTATCCATTTTCTTGCTGCCCTGGGTGGCTTCCTGTGACCTGGCATTTTCCTGTTTAACTATGCATATTCTAGAGTCTTGCTTTGGACTATAAAACTACTGAAATATGTGGGCTTGTAAGAGCTGATAAGAAATCTTAAAAGAACTCTCCATATAATATTAATATTTATTTACCTTGTCAAGGACATAAGTTACAATCTTTTGGTGATTTCTTCAAATAGAACATCAGGAACTTAGATATCTTTACTTGTGACTAAATTTTAAAAAATGAAACATTTGTCTTCACTTTATCAGAATGACATCATTTAGAAATAAGGATGTTCCCAGAACCTCTAACTTCTATTTTTGGGCCTCTTCTCTCTTTGGTGATCTCATTCACTCTTATGGTTTCAATTATAATCTCTCTGAAAATGTCTCCACCCCATCCTTTCTCCATGTTTCCAACTGCCTCTTTCCACCTGGATGACCCACTAGCACCTCAAATCCAATACATCCAAGACAGAGTTTATTTCCCCCTCAAATGTGAGTCTCCAGCTGCTTCATTTCAATAATAGAAAAATTATCCTCCTTCTTCAGGTATAACCATTTGACTATCTATCTTCTGTATATCTATTCAAGTAATCTTCCTAATAAAAACTAATCTTCAAATATAAGCCCATTTTTTTTGTGATTAAAGTCTGTCAAAGTCTGACACATGCAATATTGCATGCCTCATATAGAAGCAGCTAGAGCATAGTCAGTAGAGTGCTAGAATTGGAGTTAGGAAGACAAGTTCAAGTCCATCCTCTGACACCGACTAGCTGTGTGACTTTGGACAAGTCATTTAATCTCTGTTTGCCTCAGTTTCCTCACCTGTAAAATGGATTTAACAGTAGCATCTAACTCATAGGATTGTTATAAGGATTGAATGGAATAATATTTGTAAAACAGTGTTTAGCACGGTGCCTGACACATAGTAGGCGTCATATAAATTTTTATTTATATATCCTTCCACTTGTTGCCACAAGTTGTCCCATAAATTCATAATGCCTTCTCCCCTTGCCTGTACTTCTTAGAATCTCTTACTTACTTCGAAGTTCAGTTGAGTGCCATCTCCTACATGGGGACTTTCATGATTCTCCAAACTGCTAATGCCTCTCCCCTTCTATATTACCTGTATTTACTTTTTATATATTTCTTAAATGTTTCTATGTGTGAATATCCTCTCCCCCAGTAGACTGTAAACTAATTGAGGGAAGAAGCTATTTCATATT
>NW_027187295.1:7106590-7117325 GCF_028583685.1 Petaurus breviceps papuanus | reverse complement strand
CCCCCAGTAGACTGTAAACTAATTGAGGGAAGAAGCTATTTCATATTTGTATTTATAACAACAGAACCTAGCACAGTATGGTATATATAGTAGAGGGCTCAATAAATTCTCATTGATTGAATGTAAAGCTATAATTATGTCATTCTTGTCTTCAGAAACTTTCATGGGCTTTCCTTTGCTCACTTGATAAAGTTTAAATTGCAGAACCTAGTATTCAATCCCCATTCCTTCACCATTTGGATCTAGAACATTTGTTTTGCTTTGATGCCATTCTCCTCTTCATGTAGTCTATATTCTAGCTCGACTGTTTTGCCTGCCATCTCCCTTTTTATTCCTTCCTCCTTTCTTTTTCTTGGGATGGGGGTTTGGGGGTGGAATGGAGTTTGCTCTCTCCTGTATTAGCACTTTTGCCTACATTGTTTCCTCTTCCCCTTTTTCCTTCTGGGACCAGTTAAATAACTGCTTCCTCCATGAAGCTTTCCTTTATCCCCCAAATAAAATAGATTCCTTTTAAAATGATTTTTGGAGAACTTTATTTTTAAATGTTTTATAGTGCTTTGCCTGGATCTCCTTCATACCTGTTGCATTCTACTTTGTACCATATCAATTTGAATGAATGTCATACCCTTTGTCCTCCTATTAGGCTCTAACTTAAACAGCAGTGATATTTTTAATCTTTGTATCATTGAAGCCTAGAGCATGTAGTAGGCACAGTAGTCACTTAATATTCTTGTGAAAAGGAAACTTACTGTATTTCAATATGCAGTACAAGTGAAAAAAATGCTTGAATATGGTCAGAGTAACAAGCAAAGTCAGAGAAAACTATCGGTTGCCACAAAGAGGAGATCTCAATAGGGCAAATAGGAATATGAACCACTTCTCAAAAATACTTAAAGTATACAGAAAACACAAAGCCATATTGGTTCCATAACTAGTCTGTCACTAACAGTGTCTCTACTTAATAAACTAGGTTGGTCCAACTTAGTTTAATGCCTTTGAATTATTGATTTATTCAACAAAGATATCTAGGGCCCTCTTATAATTGCATTGAATTGAAAGTATTAACATCTTTACACATTAAGAAGTAACAAAAATATTTTCTTTCAGCTTATAGATCAGAAAATGCTATTTCCTTTCCCTATTTTACACTTTAGATGTAAGCTATAATCCACAGAAAAAGAACGAATTTACAGTCACTATGTACTTGAACAATTGGGGGAAAAAATTGATATTTCTCATGCAGATACAGCAAAAAATGTCAAAGAAGGGAAAGCCTTCAGATTTTGCCACCTTAAATTAGAAAGGTAATATGAAAATTGTTTAACATTTAAAAATTTGCATCTTGAATTAGAGTGATCTAATTAAATGCTTTATAAATGAGGTCATTGGACTAGATGACCTTGAAGTTTCTTTTCAACTATAAATATACAATCCTATAATCAAATGATAATTTAGTCCTTCCAAAAAGATCCATTATTTCATTGGTATTATCAGTTGCTGAGGTTAAATGAGTGAGGATATAGTCTGCTGACACTAAGAACCCAGAGCCACCTCCACAGCAGGATGAGGCATCAGAGTCTAATGTAGTGAAGGACTGTCTTCTAATATGCTATGACAAGAATAGTTTAGTTCTGATTTAAATTCCAGACTTTTGCAACATCTTTACCCAAACAGAATTGCCTACATACCCAATTGAAGCATTTTCTGCATGAGCTCACAATTGCATATTTCAAAGGTACTATTCATTTCCCATGTCAGAGTTGGGGCCTTGGGAGATTGAGTTAAAGAAATAACCTAAGAAGAAGAAAACTTAAAGGGAACACAGCAGTTTATCTAGGTTTCACAGAGGTATCAAGCCATCTGCTTTGTATGCAGCACAGGGACGGAAAAGCTACTTTGGTAAATAGCATTTTATATCTTCCATTTACTTTATTTATATAGACAGACTTCAGAGTTTCACATTTCAGCATTGGGGTACAGTTACACCAAAGCTAATCAGATCCCCCAGTAGAAACAGAAGCTTTTCTTCCTTAAGCAATTTTGACCTCCTTTTGTTGACATATAGTTGAAACCCATAAAAGCATTGGGATATTGTTTTCTCTTCTTTTTTCTTGAAGGACTGACATAATCTTCCTTATCAGCTCTGAGAAATTGCCCCTCCCCTTATTCTATGCATGTGTTTTTCTGTGCACACTCCTGTATTTCTGTTTCAAGACAAGCATCAAATGGAACAGTCACTTGTGTTATCTTCCCCTGGGATTTCTTCTCACTAACTCTTGTCCATAACTCCGGGCTGGGTGCCAAGCAATAATGTGATTGCTTTACAACCAGTGGATAGCTCTTTCCATTTGCCACGCTTCCCAATAAGCAAGGAAACTGTTAGGTGACAGACTGCATGCATAGACTAGGATAGGAAAGTCACTTTCAAAAGTGAAAAGCCAAGTAATACAATAACAGTCTAGATTTCTACTTTCTTTAATGTGTATTTAATGTTACATCATTTTTTTTAGCCTGAACTTGTATCTTTGTTAGTCAATAACATTTATTTAGGATCCATTAGGTTTAGAATTCTGTGTACAATTCTTTAGGAAGTTTCATGGAAGTTAGAAGACGTGGTTTTTATCTTCAAGTTACTTAAATTTTAATATTTAAATGGTAAGAACACAGAAATATACCCATACATGTGTCAAATATATACGTCTCTTGACAATTGTGTCTGTTTAGAGATCTATGTACATAACAGATCTGAAGGTAGCGCCCATTCTCGCTCTACCACAGTGCTTCTTTTTTGCCTCCTTGCTATGACTTATGGGGCAGGGATAATGCCCATGGGAAGAATGGTGGAGTTTAGGGAGGTGGAGCTGGTGAATGAGGTTTGGAGCAAAAGGATATGGGAAGAACTGAAGCACTGGAATTGACCCATGGCATAGTTCAGATGTGGGTAGTGCCAGTGAAGAGAGAGAAATAGTGGGTATAGAGAGAATATTTCTTGATATCTGGGCCAGCTCTTGAGTCTGGCTCCATTGCGACCCTAGCAAAGAACATGTGGCATTAATTATTAATTATTAATTAATTGGTGTCCTATATAACCCAGGTGATAAGTCATTTAAGTAGTGAAGTAGTTAAAGGCTAGGATTTTAGACACTACAGCAACAAAATAGTGATTAACTAAAGCAGTATGGAGAAGCACCAGGTCGTGAGTCACTAAAATTAATGGACATTAACCATCTAGGTAGCTACTGATGGAATAGCCTTGGGAAAACAGAATTTGTATATTCAGGGTAGAAAAATTAAAACTTAGGATCAGGAACTTTAATTTTCATTTAAAGAAATTTGGGAACTACTACAATGTTCTGAGAAGGGAAGTACTTTATGAAAACAATAGCTGTGGAAGATGGTTTGCACTCCTGTGTGTAAGAGATATTGTAAGGGGGACAGGAAGCAAAAGTTGAAAGAAGATTGGAGCAGTAACCTAAGAGCTAAGAGATTAAGGATGAAACAAGACCAACAGTGGTAGCAACTAGGAAAAAATCAGATCTAAATAAACAAAAAAAGGAAACAAAGACGAATGGATGACTGCCAAACATTATTGACCTTGGAGACTAAAGTTTCTAGGCCAAGAGTATTATTAATATTTTTATTTTGTAAGCACAGAAGTAACTTTTTTTTAAGGAAATTCATTTATTTTTGAAAATGTGATGACTATGTTAGTTGCTTACACTGTGGTATCTAATATTAACTGTATTTTAGGGAGAGCAAAAGAATCCTTTAGAAACTGCTTTTACTTGTACAAAGTTGTGGTGAGGTTTGGGGATAATTTCATATTTAAATAAACCAAGATAAAGAAGCTTAAGTATGTGAATAATTAACATTTGGGGAGAAATATTGAATGGATATCTTTGCAGCTATTATATGATAGTTATTGTTAGTCCATTTAAATAATCACAGGTTGACTTTATTAAAACTTCATGAATTGGGGCGGCCAGGTAGAACAGCAAGTAAGAGCACCGGCTCCAGTGTTGAGAAGACCTGGAGATCGAATCCCAGGCTCAGACACTTAGCACCCACCCAGAAACACCTGGCCGTGTAACCTTGAGCAAGTTACTTAACCCCAATTGCTTAGGGGCGGCCAGGTGGCTCAGCAAGTAGGAGCACTGGCTCCAGTGTTGGGACGACCTGGAGATCGAATCCCGGGCTCAGGCGCTCAGCACCACACCCAGAAATGACTGGCCGTGTAACCTTGAGCAAGTTACTTAACCCCGATTGCTTAAAATAAAAAAAAAAAAAACTTCATGAATTGAAATAGTATAAAAGTGGTAGATCTGAGTTTGTACCTCAGTTTCAGGCACCTCATTTATTTACTTAAAACATTTCCAAGACTCTTGAATGTAAATTAAACCAATAGTTTTTTTTTCTCTTGATCCTGATAGCCCAGCATATTACCATCATTCTTTCTATCTTAACTCTTTACTATACTAAATTTCTAGAAAAAAGTAGTATACTTTCACTTCCCTTATTTCATCAACATTTACTCAGTCTTCAATCTGTTGTAAGCTGACTTCCATCTGCACTGCGCTACTGAAAATATTCTTTCCAAGGATACCAATGACTTCCCGTTGGTAAAATCTGATTTTTTTTCCCTGTCAATCCCAATCCTTTTCAACTTCACTGTAGCATTTGGTAACATTGACCATCCTTTCTTCTTGATACCCTTTTCTCCTTTGCTTCTGGAATTCTATAGTATCCTGATTCTCCTCTTATATTTCTGTTTCCTTTTCCTCCTCCCACCAATATGTATATTGCCAAAGCTATATCCTAGACACTCTTACCTCTCTGCTCTCTCCAACAGTGATTTCATCCATTCCTGTGAAATAAATGATCACCTTTATGTGCAGGAAGCCCTCAAACTTATAATTCCAACTCCAATTTATCACCTGAGTTCCAGACCTACATCTCTAACTGCTGAATATGTCTGCTTGGATGTTGTATGGATACTTTAGACTTAGCCTATACAAAATCAAGTTAATCATTTTTCCTTCAAAATCCATTTTTACTGCTTATTCTTCTATTTTTGCTGATAAATAATACTATTATCCTTCTGATCATTCATTTTAAAAAAATTAGTGTTATCATTGACTTTCCTTCACTCCCTCAACCAAATGATCCATAAGTCCTATTACATTCCATGGCAAACTATTTCTCCATTTAGTCTCTTATTTTTATGCAATTGTAGTTCTAGTTCAAGCTCCTATTACCTTTTGCCTGGACTAGTGAAATAACCTTGTAACTAGTTTCTTTGTCATCAGTCTTTCCCTCTCTAATCCATTTTACACTAGTCTTGAAGTGTAAGGTCCCTTCTTCTTAATGAGTTTATTAAAATTAACTATGTAACATTCTCCGTGCAACAGAAGAAACTTATCTTTTAAAATATCGTCTTAAGTGGGAAAACGGTATCAGATCCTGAAACTGTTCCTATCAACTATATTTTCTTGTTACCCAAATGAAAATGTAAAAAACCTAAAACTTGAAATTTCCATTCAATTTCCCTTTAATTTAACATTTAGTAAGCACTGAAATATATTAAAAGCAATCTGATAGACACTATGTAAACAGTAGACATAATCACTTAGCTCCCAAAGGAAGTTTCTAATTTAATAGGGAGGAAAAGATGAGTCAACACATATATAAACATGCACATACACATTTGATCCAGACTTAGAATTTCATTGAGCTCAGGGATTTCCTGTGAAGAAACTCTTTCTACTAATACATCATAATAATTATATATGTGTGTGTGTATATATATATATATACCCCACAGATATGTGCACACATATGTGTATACATACTTATAAAATACATACATATATGTATATATTTGTATATAAACATATCTTTTCAAACTTCTAGTCTTAGTTACCTGGAGGACCAAAAGGTTAAATGGCTTACCCAGGATCACATGGCCAGTGTATGCAGAAACAGGTCTTGAATCCCTATCTTCTTGATTCTAAAGCAGGCTTTCTGTCTTCTTGAAAATAAATAGAATCCAACAAATTATATAACCACAGATGGAAAATCCAAAGAAAATTATAAATTCTATTTGAGTTTGGAAGAATAAAAAATAATTTCTGTGTAATGGAATGAGGTAAGGCATCATGGTGAGAGTGAAATTTGATATAGATCTTGAAAGATGTATAAGATTTCAATAGGGGTGGCTAGGTGGTGCAGTGCACCATTTAGAATCAAATGTTTAAAAATATATTTATTATTATTATTATTTTACATGTAATGGGGAAATAAGATATATAGGCACAGGGGCATAGAGATCCACCATGCCGTACGGAAATGTCAGAGGGGGTGTGAGGGAAGACATATGAGAGAGGAGATTGGGGGAGAGGATATTCAGTGGGATCACTGTTTTGGGATGGTGGGTAGGGGAAAAATGGGGTGAAAATTTGTAACTAAAAATATTGTGGAAATGAATGATGTAAACTAAAAAAAAAATTAATTTAACTTAATTAAAAAAAAAGAAATTATCAAGGAAAACTGCCCTGATATTCTAGACCCAGAGGGTAAAATAGAAATTGAAAGAATCCACCCATAATCTCTTGAAAGAGATCCCCAAAGGAAAACTCCTAGGAATATTATAGTCCAATTCCAGAGTTCCCTGGTCAAGGAGAAAATATTGCAAGCATTCAGCAAGAAACAATTCGAGTATTGTGGAAATACAATAAGGGTAACACAAGATCTTGCAATTTCTACATTAAGGGATCAAAGGGCTTGGAATATGATTTTCCAGAGGTCAGAGGAGCTAGGATTAAAACCAAGAATCACCTACCCAACAAACCTGAGTATAATACTTCAGAGGGGGGAAATAGATATTCAAGGAAATAGAGGACTTTCATGCATTCTTGACAAAAAGACCAGAGTTGAATAGAATGTTTCATTGAGCTTGGGGATTTTCTGTGAAGAAACTCTTTCTACTAATACATCATAATAATTATATATATATATATATATATATATATATATATATATATATATATGTGTGTGTGTGTGTGTGTGTGTGTGTGTGTATAAACCCACAGATACGTGCACACACATGTATACACATACTTATAAAATACATACATATGGCAAGAGCACCAGCCCTGGAGTCAGGAAGATCTGAGTTCAAATCTGGCCTCAGACACTTAACACAAAAACTAGCCTTATAACCTTGGACAAGTCACTTCTTAATGCCAAATGCCCTCAAAAAACTAAAAAAAAAAGATTTCAATAGGAAAGAAGAGGAATGGAGGAGTTAAAAAATGAAGGTAGAATGATGTATTTGGGGCATAGAAAGTTGCCTGATTTGGATGAAGCATAGAATATATGAAATGTATTAGTAAGAAATAAAACAGGCAAGTTTGGTCGGAGACAGATTATGAAGGACCTTGAATGCCAGTTTGAACTACACCTACTAGGCAATGGGACACCAGCCAACATTACGCATTAATATGATTTATTTGACTGGGTCTTCTTCTTTGCAATTCATGTTATATACCCTGGTCAAATAAATTGTAATGCACAGTACTGAACAGGTTATGAGGACCTGAGCCAGCATTATAGAGTATAAAGGAAAAGGAATGGACCAAAGAAGAGGTATCATGAGGCAGAATGTGATAGGACTTGTGGAACAGTAGGTTGCAGGGATGAGGCAAACCAAGATTTTTGAGTCTGGATACTTAAAACATGATGATGCTATTCATAGAACTAGTATTCTCAGTAGCAGAAACAGATTTAGAATGGTAGATGGTGAATTTGATTGGTAGGATTGAGTTTGAAGTTTTAGCAGGACATCTAGTTGGAGATATCCAGGAGATATTTGGAAATGTGGGTCTTGAGTTCAGAGAGAATTTACAACTGGTGATGCCATTGTAAGTCTATCAGATAAAGAGAAAGAAATTTCTCATAGCTAAAGATAATTTAAAATTAATCATTGCCATTCACAAGTTAACATAACTTCTACCCTAAGGCACCATCATTAATCATATCTGGTATTTTTCCTTGTTCATTGCCAATGAAGAATTATTCAAGAGAGGTAGTGTTAAGGATATCATTAGAGAGATATATGACCTAAAAAGTGGAGAGGATGATCATGTAGTGAGAGCATGGGAAAAATGATAGCTCAGGGCTCCACTAGTATCCATAGAAAGTCAAGATATCTAGTACGAAGTCCCCATCATATTCTGTGGGTACTCTCTAGAACATTTAGGGGAGAATATTGACCAGAGTCATACAGAACTGGAAAGCCAGATGGTTCAAATTTGCTTCATGGGTGAACATATCCATATTGGCGAGACCATAGAACCATTAAAGAAGCTGTCATTTTCATAGCATCTGAAAGTGCCCTACATGGTTTCACTTGATCTTCACAAAATCCCAGGGGAGATAGAGTGTATGTGTTACCGTTCCAGATTTTCAGAAGAGGAAAATGAGGTTCAGAGAGCTAGGCCCAAACAATTGCAGTTGCACATAGGTTGTAGAGATTTGTAATACCGCACACATGAACCTAGGTTTAAAAAGTGAATTAAGTTCTAGAGCTGCTTAGCAGCCATTCTGGGTGTCATTTGTGAAATAAATAAAACATTATTAAATGAGCTGTTGAAGAACTATGGTCTCTACCACTCTTGATTCACAGGACCTAATTAGAAGTTTGAGAGTTTATAGCTTTAATAAGGTAATACTGACCTAGATGATATTCATGTCCTTTTTAGCTAAACATTTTTTGACTTTATAGTAAATTACTTACTGAAACAGCATATGCAATTAATTTTTGTAAGAATTATTTTCAATTGAAATTTCAATTTCACTATTTCTTTTAGTTCTTAAGATTGAAGCTTTCATTTTCCTACAAGTGATATTTGAATAAATGTTCATTCACTTCAGAGAAAATCTTATTATCAGAATGTTTTTCTTTATTTCTGAAGTATTCTCCCCTTCCCCCTAATTTGGCACTAAGCCACATTTCTAAAACTAATGTGGCATTTCATGTGGGGCCCTCAATTTTATCTACTAGAATGTAAGATCCTTGAGGGCAGTAACTATCTCCTTTTGTTTCTCCAGTGTCTAGCACAGTACATAGTAGCCACTTAATAAATGTTTACTGATTGATCAAATGAAATTATCTCTCACTTTTGTGTCTCTACTGAAATCTTGCTCTGAAGCTTGTTGTTAGTTCTCCCAATGATATTAGGGAGGTGATGCCAGGGCATGCAAGTGAGTTGGATTTAAGTGAGAAGGCTATGCAAAGGCAACATCCTCACTTTCTCCCCTGGAGCCATATAACACCAAGGTGATATCCATAGTGCCTATGGTGGCTATTAATATGCTGGTGTACTTGTGAACCACAAAATGTAACAGATTCTCCACATGGTAGACAGAACCAAAACACTTATTAAAATACCAGAAAGCCAAATCCCCAAACCAGAAAACCAAATCCATCATAGCGAACAAGAAGTTGGTACATGTAACCAGTGCAGTAAACACCCACATTGCCAAGCCTTCCCTCTGTCAGGTCTTCAAAACAAAATGGGCTCCCTTAATAAAAAATGCCCTTCTCTCACTTTTGCTAGCTACTCAGCCTCCACACTGCTTGCTCCCAGCAGTTATGGCTCTCTCCTGCTCCTTGCTGTTCCACCCTTCCTGTTCCATCCTTTTAGCAAGCTTCTTACCCCCTCCCCCATCCGTGGACTGCATGTGATTACATTTGGCCTATTAAGGGGCAGGGAAGATCTTCAGATTCCCATTCCCATTACAAGCCATCTGGGTTAGTGGCAAAATATAGATCAGGAGGACTAGTGATGGCCCTGGATGCAGTGGGAAACTTTGGCCTCTTTAAAAAATATTTATTTATTTTAGCTTTGAACATTTCCACAAGATTTTGAATTCCAAATTTTCTCCCCATCTCTCCCCACCCAAGATGGCATGCATTCAGATTACCCCTTCCCCCAATTTGCCCTCCCTTCTATCACACCTTCCCCTCTTATCCCCTTCCCCTTTACTTTCTTGTAGGGCAAGATAGATGTATATGCCCCATTGCCTGTATACCTTATTTCCCAGTTGCATTTAAAAACAATTTTTAAGATTTGTTTTTAAAACTTTGAGTTCCAATTTCTCTCCCTTCTTCCTTTCCCTCCCACCCTCATTGAGAAGGCAAGTAATTCAGTATAGGTTATACAAGTGTAGTTATGCAAAAGACTTCCATAATAGTCATGTGGTGAAAGACTACTTGTATCTCCCTTTATCCTATCCTGACCCCCCACTTATTCTATTTTCTTCTTTGACCCTGACCCTTTTCAAAAGTGTTTGCGTCTGACTACCCCTCCCCCATTCTGCTCTCTCTTCTATCATCCCTATACCCCCTTATCCCCTTCCCTCTTATTTTCCTGTAAGGTAAGATACCCAATTGAATTTGTATGTTATTCCCTCCTTAAGCTATATCCAATGATAACAAAATTCACTCATTTCCTCTTACTTTCCCCCTCTTCCCCTCCATTGTGAGACTTTTTTCTTGCATCTTTTCTGTGAGATAATTTACCCCATTCTATCTCTCCCTTTCTCTTTCTCCCAATATATTCCTCTCTCACCCTTAATTTTTAAAAAATTTTTTAGATATCATCCCTTTATATTCAACTCACCTGGTACTCTCTCTCTCTCTCTCTCTCTCTCTCTCTCTCTCTCTCTCTCTCTC